>NW_010540089.1:65690-84538 GCF_000687285.1 Phaethon lepturus | reverse complement strand
GGGTTCCCCCTGCCGCTTACAGCCCCTCCCTTCCCTCTCGTCGCATTTAACATCAAACTGCAAGATTTCTGGGCAGGGATTCACTTCTTTTCTAGATACGCGCTAAAGATCTGGGCGAAGGGTACCGAGCAGGCGGTGCGGTCACGGAGCGCAACAGCGAGGTGCCCCAAGTCGCGTGAGGGCAGCACGGGAGCTGCGGTCCCGCGGCCGGAGCGCTGCGGCGGGGTCGCGTGCCTTGCTGAGCTGCACGCTGCCACGGGAAGGCTGCTACAGGTGTTCGAGTTCTCGGTTTGGGAGGCGGCTGTTGTAGAAAAGAGATGGCTCTTTGTTCTGCTGACTCAGTTCAGGTGCTCTAATAGGCTGGAGGAGGCAGGGAGGGGACTACTTAATGACTGGAAATAATAAAGGGGTGGGGCGGGAGAGCCTTGTCATAAAATCCCTATTTCTCCACCCCTAATCTGCATGAGGAGCTCCTGCCAGCTGTCCGACTTTGTACCTTTTAACATCGGACTCACATGCAACTGGGGCTGCAATGGGGTCAAATTTAAGTTCAAATGAGGTAAGCAAAAGAAGCTGATAGCAAGCATAAAGTGAGTAAAATTGTCTGATATTCCAGTTAAGTTGAGCATAGAGAACAAGCTGTTTGAGGGCTACAGAACAAGCCACAGAAAGTGAGTTTGCTGTTCCTCAGATCTCGTGGTTGCAAGGATGGTTTTCCTAGTCTAGCCTTTTACAGAACCTCGTGGCATGCCTGCATTTTCAAGTTAGGTTTTAGGGCTAGCGATGTTACTTATTGTGCTTTCTTAAAAAAAAAAGGCTTCCTGTCAGGGTAGTAAGAAGCTGGCACAGAATTGTGATGGGTTTGGTGGTCAGTAAGGCACCTAATGAGTGTTGTTAATGAGCATAGCTCTAAGCATGGCTTTGAATGTGAGATGTTTTTAAATGTCAGACTAAAATAAGAGCTTAACACGTAGCTTAGTTTTCTTAACTTTGCCTTATGTTGTTTTTCCTAGACTTTTACGGGCACCTCAGCACCAGCGGTGAGCACGGTAGGTAGTAATTAGCTGGCCCTTCATTAAATGCTGTTCAGTGCTGAATGTAGATCACCAGAAAAAATGTTAGGAATTCAATGGCTCGGGGGAAAACTGTACTGCAAACATTGAAAAGCTGAGCTGCGACTTCAACTCTGTAGATTAAATACTGCCTTGGCTTTCAGTAGATCCTAAATGCTCTGGCCTCCGTTGGTGTCTGATGCTTATGATGCTGTGCGCAGGTGTTGCACTGTATCCAGGCTGGGTACTTCACCTATACTAATTATTTAATTCCTCCCCTTCGTTGTGTTTTGATTTCTTTGGATGAAACACCCACTTGTCGTATATATTCTTCTTCTTCTATAAGACGACTCCACTTAAATGGGTCTTCCAGTTGTTTTCAGTGCTTTATTATTCCTTGTAGTCTCTCTTTGCGCTGTAATGACCTGTTGTAGAGCTTGCAGTTCTCTGTGTAACACGGTCTTTAAAAACACAGCGACAGAACAGGTAAAACTGTGGAATAAATGCGTTGTGTTCAGCCTCTGACAAGCCCAATCTCATCAACCCAGTAGGAGTTGGAGTAGCGCCCAAACTTCTCTGAAAGTGAAAAAAGAGCAACAAGGTGTTTTGTAAAGGCCGAACTGAGGATGAATTCTTTGCGCAGGCAAATGAAAACTCCCTGGGCAATTAGCAGACTTTTATGGTAACAGGTATTAGCATAAAGGAAAATATGTCAGATAAGCTGCTATGAGCCAGCAAAGGGGAACAATGGCAGCGGCAAGAGGATGGGGCTGCCTTCAGACGCTTGCCGTGGGTTTGGGGCTGCCAATATCGGTTGCAGCTCTCTGGGGATCCGTAGTCGGAAAGGTGGGCTCTTGGCCGCAGTAATGCGGGGGGTTCCCAGCCCGGTTTGTTTTGGGCTTTGGTTCCATGTGGGAGATTGCAGCGGTACAGAGATTCTCCCAAATGGTGGTAAATTTGGCCTGCCTCGTGAAGGTTTGCTGTTACTGACAGTGTCTGACACCTGACGGTGTCCGAAAGCCACTTACCTTCTCCGTTCAAAGTGAAATGCTGTGGTAAAGCAAAGACTTTACACCGTTTCTTCAAAAAGCAGCTTTTAAAATGATGTTTAGGCCTCTGCGTATAGTCTCGCAGCCCTGACGAAGTATGCTAGGATAACAATAAAAATTGTCACTTCTAGTCCTGTAAACTCAGCCTGTGTTTAGGGGATCAAGATGTTTTGTTTTTATCCTTAGTGCTTTTCACATTGTTAGTAGGTCTCTAGGTGTGAGACCTGTACAGTTCACTGGCTTTAGATTGTGCCTCTTGTCCTTAGAGCTTTTAAGGTGGCAGAACTGACCTGAATATAGTATATACAATTTAGAGTAGGACCCAGAGCCCTTTCTTTCTGCACTGACTCTTCAAGGTTTACAGAGGCAGAAATCAGGAAGGACCCGAGCTTTTTTTTTTTTTTCTTTCCGTGAAAGTTGGTATTTATGATGATAAACATATAAGCATAGTATCTCTGAGTTGTTTTTTGTTACTCAGTTAAGGAAATAAGTTTTCATTATCGGAGTCGATTTCAGGGCAGTCCATGGGATGTGTGTGATTTAAACTTGAGTGGCCATTTAAATTAAAGGGAATATGTGAAATATTTGGTGAGAAAACGTTGGTATTGCCCTTAAGCCGGCGAGCAAAAAGTAATGCTTTTTAGATTATTCAAATTACCGTATCATATAAAAATAATATAGGCTAGCGTGGTCTTGAGAAAAAGCCATGTTGACCTGTGGAAATGCTTGACTTGGTTTCTCTTCTAAGATTTGGATTTATTCTAACATGCAAGTCCAGCTGTGGAGCTGCAAACAGGAAGAGAAGAAGAATCACACGAAAATGGCAGTCTGAAGCCACGCAAGTTTTACATAGCTCTTGGAAAGAAACAGGTCTTGAGTCACTGCTGCCCCATTTGTTTTTATTCTGGAACAACCCTAGTGACTTCTACTGACTTAACAGTTATGGGATATTTTAAAATGGGTGAAATAAACACAAAACGCGTAGTACAAGGAAAAGTGTTTCTTATGCATTTGACCTTGCCTGAGGTGGCAGACATAGTAACATAATGAAATCCTGCCTGCCCTTGAGGCTTCAAAACTCTTTGAAGTTAAAAGGTGCCACATACCTGACCCAGGTCAGAAGTAAGGCAATGATCTGTGTTTTAAAGTCCTGCCACTCTTTCTGACAGGGCTGAGTGTTTTCTTTGTTGGTCTTCATGGTTTTTAAAGTAAGGGTGAGATTTCTATTCCCTTTTGAAGGGAAAGCTAAGGGAAGAGTGCTTTTCTACGAATAGATCTGACACACTGTTTTACTTTGGTAACTGCTTTTTCTCTTGATGTAACTTGGGAATGTTGTACGTGGTTCACTCTAGTCTTCTCAAGAAAAAAAAAATCTATAAAGACTTTTAGCCTTGGAATTTTACTGAAGTAGAGCAGTTTTAGAGCCCAGTTATGTAACTCTCGTTCATATGGATGAGCACTTACGTATGTGAACGCTCCTATTGACTTCCCTGGGACTGGATATGTAAGGATTGCACAAGTGTGCCACAGGACTTAATTGAACTTTTATCTGACGTAGGATAGTGTGACCAAGTCCTGCGTTTGCAATCTCGTATATTTAAGTAGTTTCAACAGTGATTATTAAAATGCCTGGCTTGTGTTTCCGGTTTATGAGGTAACAATGATGTCTCAGATGAAATAAATACAGAAGTTGAAAGTCGAGGTGTGCGTAATAACTGACCTGGGAGGCTTCTGCCCTCAGAACTTACCCAGCCTGCGATATGGTCATCATCATATTAAAGGGAAAGATGTGGAAGTCATTGCCTATTACTAGCAGATTAAGTTTAAGATACGCCTCTCAATAGTTTTTCTGTGTGACTTTGAGTAAGTTGCTGACAGCTAGACTTGACAAAGTGTTCAGGCACCTAAAAGTTAGGAGCTATAAGGTATAGGAGCTTCCAAGTCTCTAGTACGGGAACGAAATCTACAACCCAGAGTGAGGCACTGGGGATTGATTCTATATGTTTGGAGAGTTAGATACACCAGAATGGGAATTGTAACAGCTGAGCAGGGAACTGGGCTTGTTCAGTCTGGAGAAGAGGAGGCTGAGGGGGAGACCTTATCGCTCCCTAAAACTACCTGAAAGGGAGTTGTGGCGACGAGGGTGTTGGTCTCTTCTCCCAAGTAACTAGCGATAGGATGAGAGGAAATGGCCTCAAGTTGCGCCAGGGGAGGTTTAGATTGGATATTAGGAAAAATTTCCTTACTGACAGAGTGGTCAAGCATTGGAACAGGCTGCCCAGGGAGGTGGTGGAGTCACCATCACTGGAGGTGTTCAAAAAATGTGTGGATGTGGCACTTCAGGACATGGTTTAGGGGGCATGGTGGTGCTGGATTAATGGTTGGACGTGATGATCTTGAAGGTCCTTTCCAACCTTAGTGATTCTGTGATTCTGTGAACTGCATAGGTACATTCAGCTAAGAGGGACAGCTGAGCACAGAAACACCCTTCTTAGATCCTATCTCTGTGTGCCACTTAGGGCTGCAGGGAGATACCACTATCTGCTTGAGATGCACAAAGTGGAGGTCTAGATGCTTGTTTTCAAAGAACTGAGCAAAGGTTACTCCTTTAAAATGGTGTCCAGCCTAGTGGTTATAGCATTTCCCTGGGATGGGGAACTGCTGCTCAGGTTCATTCTTCTGTATTCAAGGGATGCAAGGCCCATCCTTCCTAAGCAAAGATATGCTCCACTTCTTCTGCTGAAACAGCACTGCTGAGGACAAAAACATTTAGGATTTACTGTGTGGGAAAGCAGGGACCAAGTATAAATGTATCAAACATGTAGGTAGATTTGGCACAGATAGACAAGCCTCGGCTGTTGGTCCTTGTGCCTAGGAGTGCTTCTGTGTTTTACCCAGTTCTATTTAATGCCTACAGAAAAATAGTTCTAGCAGTTCCACTATATAATCTGAGCATGATGTCTTTTGGTTCCTTTTGATTAGAGACTGTGATCTTTTTTTATCCCCAGAAGAACTAGTTTTTTTCTTTCAAGTTGTGTCTGTCCAAGTTCTCCTTTGTGTCCATCTTTGGGGTAATGGAGCAGGTAGATGTACGATACAGTCTTTGAGACAGCTGAAATGTCCCACAGCTGATAGTTCAAGTGCTTGCAAACTGTGCACCATAAAAACGTGCCCTCTGGTAGTCTGGACAGGTTAAGATAATGTAGAACAAACCTGCCCATATCAGTGACTGCTCCGACCCTCCTGCTGCTGTCTTCCTGATCTTCAACTCTGCATCTTCAGGCCCCTTGCTGACCCAACGGGGAGTGCAAGAGGATATGCTGGGGATTACCCAGTCTGTTTCTTGGAGGCTCTTCTTCATCTTTGCTGCATTTTTAGAGGTGCTGAGGTTTTTGTTGGTGAGGACAAGGACCCGCTTCATTACATTGTGTTAGCGTCCAATGTCACACCGTGGTCCCAGTTGCTTAACACTTAGTCAAAGCATTGTGAAACACTTCAGGATAAGCCTTGTGCTACAGCTGGAAAGACAAATGGTGTGGTAAAATATATAACATGTATGAAGGAAATAGTAGCAAGGTACATTTTATTAGTTAGCATCAGTACATTGTTTTTACTTGTGCTGCTTATGATTAATACAGGCATTTCAGATGCAAAGTCATAAAACCCATGTGTTTGTGTTAGGACGCTGTATTAACTTTACGAGGGCATCATATGTCTATGAATGCATGAGTGAGAGGGTTTATGAGTAGAGTTAATACATGTTCTTACCAACTGGTATAGATAGAAAGATTAGACAAGGTTTTGGGTACAAGCCATTTGTTTCTGTTCTAAAGCAGAATCAGTAGGCTCAAAGCTAAATACCGGTTTGAAGCAAGTGTTGAGAGAAGTGATATCTGTACATACATTGGTTTTAAAAGGAAAGATGGTACTTATGAAACAGAGGAGATGTTAGTGTGGGAGCGGAGAGAAAGATGTTAAGTAGTTACCTCCAAGGGAAGAAAATGGGGAAAGAGTTAATTTATAGCCTGAGGAATATGAAGATGTATTAGTATGAGCCATGGAAGTTATGAGGTATTATAGAATTAATATCTCTGAGCCCAAGGTGTCTGATCACTAGTGGAGTTGTGAGTTAATTCCCAAGATCGTCACTGGGAAGAGTGTTGTAGCTTTCTGCTGGGGATCCAGCCTGAAGATCAGGGAGGAATCAGAGTCCTGATGAGAAGTGTTCCGTCACTCTCAGCTGCGTTTCTGGCCTTTTGGGCTGTGCACGGGAGCTTGTGCCGGTGCAGGAGCTTTTGCTTGGTGCGTGGTGGTCGCTGAGCTCTGCACAGCCACTGCGACAGCGTTTCGTGTCCCAGGGACGGTCTGTTCCACGGCAGGCGGTGGTGTGTGCGAGGTGAGGACACCCGTGTGTGTGCTGTCGGGGAGGTTTTTGTGATGATAGTGGAGCGGTGTTAGAAAGAAGTGATCTTTACCAAATCAAACCCTCAGCACCTCTTCTCGACTCGTATGTGCTTTTGAAATCTGCTGCTTCTATTTCAGATCTGAAAAGGGTTCTGTGCTACAAAATGGTGTAATTTTTCCAGCTGCTCCCGTTGGTTTAATAAATGTACTGGCTCAACCTTAAAAACCTTGTTTTATCTACGTCCTTAGAAATTTAGCGTCACAGTAGTCTGTGACTATAGACTATAATATTAATCTCAATGTCGTCTTTTTTTCTTTCTTCGTTTTTCTTTTTTTGGATTGTCATGCAGAGACCAGTATCTCCTTTCAACTTGCTCACTGTAAAAATACTAAGAGTGAGGAATGTCCGGAAGGCAGACTTACGTGAGTACTGCTACTATTGTTGGATGTTTCTTATAATTCTTTAATGTAAAGATAATATTTGGTCAATGTTATTGTTCTTAAATTGTGTAGGAATAAAAATATATGTTGCTGCGAGTTTGCAAGAATTATTTTTATTGTGATACTCAAACGTTGCTTTCTGCTTTTAAGTGTAAGGAGGCTAACTCAAGCAGGGTGATGCATTTGATCTCAGGCTTGAGACATACTTCGGTATGAGACACGTTTCCTACTCTTGTGACATCAGACTTAGTTGATGATCAGAGGGCCGCTCTTTAAATGACGAAAATTCTTGTACTTTTGAGTAAGAAACCTGAATATTCCCAACAGAATTTTTTTGGAATGATGAAAGGAGAGGACTGGTGATGCAAATGTAAAATCAGCAGTAGTAGGAAAGCCTGTGAAAATAACAGAAGTACAAGCAAAAACATTCTATTACATCTGCAGAATTTATAAATATGCAGGAAGAGATGACAAAATCCAGTGTGTCTGGGAATTTAACCTAGAGAACAGAACAATTTAAAAGTCAGGAAAAAATAAACAGAGCACTGTTGTGAGAGTTTTAAAAGAGTTGAAGTGAGGAATAACGAGGGGAAGCGAGAAAAGGATATTCAGAATAAAGACTACAAGACAAAAATGTCATAGACAGATCACAGATAGAAGAAATGTCTGTAGCAGGGACAGACAGAGTCCACCAGAATCTAGAGAGTCTGGTGATATCCATCTGTGGAAGCCCTGTAACAATTCACTTTCTCTGCCCCTGCAGACTAGTGGACATCAGCTTGTTGAACCCGTGTGGCAGTAAATCTAAAATGAAAATCCTCAGTGGGAGAATGAGACTTGCAATAGGTAGAAAGAACAGTTTGTTCACTGTCCAGATGTGGCACTGACTCACCCAAGTAGGGGAATGGTTTAATTCTGAATTTTAAAATTTCCAATTCCTTGAGGAGGTTCCTCACAGTTTCTGTTCCACAGAGGTGGGTCCTCAACAGCCCACTCTCCTGGGTGCACTGGGGCTTGTTCAGTTGCCTTTCAAAATGTAATTATGCCACTGAATCACTTTCATGGGGAAATTTGAATGGTGAAATGTCTGTGTAAAGAAGTTGGAAAGGCATGAAAGAAAAAGGCAAAATAAAGACAATGAGAACAAGAAAATTCAAATTGAAATACCACAAGAATAAATTGGGAAGGTGTAAAAGAGAGAGGGGAAAAGTCCACAATATGTTCACCAAAATCTTGCTGAACATCATTCAAATTTAAATTTCTTTTGGCACACTCAGAATTTCATGCAGCACATCATAGCTTCTAAGGAAACCAGCTGTAAATTTTAGTTAATCTAATCTAGTACATATTTTGAGATTTCAACTAATGTAATGGGTCAAAAGTAGTTGGAAAACTCTACCTTCTTATCTGAGGTTGGATTTGGTGGTTTCTGGCAGGAAGAATGTGGTTGGAACACGTGGAAGCTGTGCTTAACAACAGTATTTTTGAATGAATTATTGCTGTCAGGGAACAAATCTCTGCTGCACTCACTTGTGGTATGCTGGGTTACTCCTGCATCTTCTGCAATGTAATACTACCGTACTTATTTATCTTTTTCCTTCTATTTTTCAACTTTAAAAAAATCTACTATGATTTACTCAATGCTTTGTTTACTGCTTATGTCTTAATATTTTTTCCTCTAGAAATGACAGATGATCAAACTGCTTTGTGATATTTACTGTGTCATTTTGAAAAAAGGATTTGACTCATTAGACAAAGTGAGTGTACCTTACAAGATGTAAAGTTCTGGGTTTCTTGAGATTAAAGACCTATTTTAATGTGCAGAAACACACACTTTGTGGGCTTATAGTTGTGTGTACTGACTTTTTATTTAACAAACCCCAGACATTCAAATGCCTAGGTGGTGATTTGCATCAACCAAATATGTGATCTGACCAGGCGGTCACTGCAATTGCATCTGCAAACCATGCACGTGCATTTGTGTACTCCAGCAGGTCCCCTGCTTATGCTTCAATTCATTGTGGCTGTCCTTCTCAGGAATGACTTGTTCACAGTTGCTCCTGACCACAGTGAATCGTACAGTCTTTCTCCATGAAGCCTGTTGGCATATCTGCCACATCATATTGCCTTATTTCCTTGTGTTCTGGTCTCAAGGAGATGACTATCATATCTCTACCCCCTTGAGATGCCCCGAATTCAGAACTCGGGCTTCCCAAGGCTTTGTTTAAAGTGTATCTGGCAGAGAGATTCGAAAACTTTTCAGCAAGAGTGCTTCCTTAGCAGAAAAGTTGTTTTCTGAGGAAACTCAGAAATTATTGTGGAAAAAGATTTTAATTTTTTGTCTGTAGTGGGAAGGATATGTCAGGCAGGCTTCACATTTTCTGAGGCATTAAAGGGTATTTGAGAATCCAAACATTCCAGTTAGTTTTCCTTGAAACCTCGGTATTTTCAACTGTCAGAATTATCCCTTTTCTACCTGTTTGTAATGGTAACAGTATGCTTTTTGTTACAATTCCGAGCTAACATTTATTTCTGCCACTTTAGCTTTCCTGTTTTTCTGATTAAACCTTGGTGTTTCCCATTTCAATAGTATTTTTCTTCTTGTTAGTGAACAATTTCTGCTTAATTTATTGAAGTGAATCTTTCTTCATGGTCTTTGATTCTCACATTCCTATTTATCAGTGAAAAATAAATATGCTTTAAAAGTCTTTCTCCCTACTGTTGTCCCAGAGCAGGATAATTTTAATAGATTTCGGTGTAGGCCTGGAAGTCTAGATCGTGTTTTGGACCCTGACATTGACTGCTATATGGGATCTTGGGGAAAATCATTCAGGTTTTCTCAATGTACTCATTTGCTTAATCCTTACATTGCCACTGTGAAGTAATTCATCAGTGTGTCTCAAGCTCTTTTAAAATGGAAGCTCTAGCATTAATCACCATTAACCATTTACATTTTTATCTGCCTACACTTGTGCCTCTGCTGAAAGTCTGATTGGTCATGCTCTTCTGATCAGGTTTGGCTAAGGGAACTTTCTGGGAATGCTTTCCTTCCCACAGTTATTATCAAGGTTTTGCTGATAGTGATAACATGGTTGACTAAAAGCACAGCTTGGAAGAAATACTGTTGGTAGAAAAATCTAAGTCTGTAGTTGTTACTGAGAGATAAAGAGGAAATACAGGAAGAAAATTATACTTAATGTGATGTAATAACATTGTTACAGGTTTTGAGCATGATGCAGGGATTGACTATGGGTTCAATTATTTGACCTCTTCTGACTCACAAGGTTGCTGTAAGAACCAGATGAGTGGTTGAACATTGCTAATGTGAAATAGGGAGAATATGTATTGCATTATAGGTGTAAGAGAAAGGCCATTGGTGCCTGCGTCAAGCCTTCTGCAAGTCTCACTCCCTGGCAGCGCTCCCCCCAAACATATGGGGTCAGAATATGGAAGGAGCTGATGCCTTTGGTGGCACTTACGGCTTCCTTCCCCAGACTTGAGCAAGGGTAAGATTTTTCCAGTCTGCAGATAGAGGGGTAGGAGAGAATAGGATGAATTGTAACTTAATCCTCGTGCTGAGATTGATTTTGTTTTCCAAAAGGCTTGCTGAGAAAGACAGAACTTCTAAAAATGTACTCAAATATAAGAATCACAGAATAGTTTGGGCTGGAAGGGACCTTTAAAGGTCATCTAGTCCAACCCCCCTGCAATGAGCAGGGACATCTTCAAATGGATCACATTGCTCAGAGCCCCGACCAACCTGACCTGGAATGTTTCCAGGGATGGGGCATCTACCACCTCTCTGGGCAACCTGTGCCAGTGTTTCTCCACCCCTGTTGTGAAAATTTTCCTCCTTATATCTAGTCTAAATCTGCCCTCTTTGAGTTTAAAACCATTACCCCTTGCCCTATCGCAACAGACCCTGCTAAAAAGTTTGTCCCCATCTTTCTTACAAGCCCCCGTTAAGTACTGAACAAGCCACAATAAGGTGTACCCAGAGCCTTCTCTTCTCCAGGCTGAACAACCCCAACTCTCTCAGCCTGTCCTCCTAGGAGAGGTGCTCCATCCCTCTGATCATTTTTGTGGGCCTCCTCTGTACCTGCTCCAACAGGTCCATCCATGTCTTTCCTGTGCTGAGGGCTCCAGACCTGGACGCAGGACTCCAGGTGGGGTCTCCCCAGAGCAGAGTAGAGGGACAGAATCACCTCTCTGGACCTGCTGGCCACGCTGCTTTTGATTGCAGCCCAGGATGTGGTTGGCCTTCTGGGCTGCAGAAGCCCAGAATGTGGGCTTGAATATGAAGTTGACACATTCTGATTAGTCATAAGGAAATAAAATTTTTGAGCTTTGGTGGAGGAACACTTCACTTTTTGGAAAAAAAAAAATCTGTCGCCCTTCATTTAAGTCAGCACTTTGACAAAGGCTTTCAATTAGTTAAGGCACCAAATCTGGGGAGGAAATGCTAGAAAACAAGTCTCTCTGCAGTCCAGATGGAAGGTTGTGGGGTGTGTTGCCTGAGCAACAGAGAAACCATCCTAGAGCTGGTGTGAGTGCATGTGGCAGAGGGCATATACTGGTAGATGTTCTTGTGTTTTGGCAACGTTACTCTGCCCCAGTTATTTTGGACAGCGATGAATATAAATCTAAATGCAACATGGGTAGTTGCGCTCGTACTGCATGTGGAGTACAGTGCTATTTCAAATAAAACTTTGTGTTGGGAACGAGCATGACAAATGTGTGAGGGTGTTTCTGTTTTCCCATGAGTGTTTCATTGTATTATTTACTCCTTACCCTGTACTTTTTAGGAAGAAATGCCCTACCGTGTTATCTTTGTCTTACCAGGATTCAATGTGCACAATGCAGTAATTAATTCTCTGGATACATTAACACTCTGCTCATCTTCTCGTTATACAGTCACCCTTTCAGATTGCTATGTGACACTGTGGCTGCCTACTGCCTCAACTGAGAAGGTTCGGACCAGAACCATTAGGAACAGCAAAAACCCCGTCTGGAATGAAGCTTTCTGCTATAAGATCGACCGCCGGGTCAAGGTAGTGAAAACAAATGGTTTTCACCGTTCTGCTATCTGCAGATAGTCAGTAGATCATACAAAGCTACAATAAACCAACAAGTATTCAGCCAGTTTTTGAACACTGGAGGTGTTAAAGATTCCTCAGGAAAAAACTGCTGTCCCTTACATCTCCTTGCAATTGTTCTGTTCCAGCTATTTGTTACTTAAACATCTACTATACTGAAGCAGTGAGAAGCAATTAAATGCTCTGCAGAATATGATCTTACTATCCTATTCCCAGTCTTGACATATACAAGTGAAACCCAAGATAAAGATCACAGGAAAATAACAGCAAGATCAGTTAGTTCTAGTTATGATGGAAAGGAAAGGAAATCCTTTAAATGTTCTTTGTGTACCTGTCTCATACACTTAGAGCCAAAGACCATAAAACAAATGTAGAATCATTTAATACAGTTATTTATCACAAATTCATGAATGTTCTGTATGATCTCCTGTCTTGTTTAATTTCCTCAGGCAGACAAGCCTGCTTCTTTGTGTATGTACAGTTATTAATGCAAAGCACAATACTCCCAAATCTATTTTGCTTTTCTGTTTCTTTTTCTCCTTCTTCCTTCTTCCCCTAAAACTGGAGGAGGGAGGAGTAAAAATCTAGTCTTGAGATTTTCCTGCCTTATGGAGCTCTTACATATAGAAAGATGTCCATGATATTCTTAACCTCCTTTTGCAGAATGTGCTGGAACTAAAGGTCTGCGATGAAGACACGATCACCAGGGATGACGAACTCTGCACAGTTCTCTTTGACATAGATAAACTCACTGTAGGACGTACTGTTCGAGTGAAGTTTCAGCTGAATCCACAGGTGAGCAATGGAATCAGTGAGAACAAAAGCAAATTCTTTCCTTCTACCTAAATATATCCTTTCACAATCTTTCATTATAGGAAAAATCTACTTAAACTGTATTTTGCCGCTACTGTAAGAAAGACTTAAAATCCCTATATGAGTGCTCCATGTTAGTTTTTGTTAAGAACAAATCTCTATGCTAAAAATGTGGGATGGACCCAGCTAGAACTAAGTACCTGATGCCTTCATTCTGAATATTTCTGGCATGTTTGATTGCTCTCGGTATGAGGTCTGAATTTTCAGCCACTTTAAACTGTAGTAATATTAAAGAAGCTGGTTCTTTTTGTGTTGGGAATTAAAATCTGAAAAATGTCTGGTTTAGCAGAATAGCAGTTCCTATGTCTGCATGCTCATATGGCATTTAGATTTCAAAAAATTAGTTTTAGCAACTGTTCTTTCAGTATCTTAAAATTTAATATCTTCAGCTGGCACCACAATTTCTTTTGCAAATTTCTCTTATGTTCTGGGAATTTTCCCAAGTGCTATTCTAAATATATATTTTACAAATTATATGTAACTAGTGTGAGGAAAGCTATGAAGAAAAATAGGTATTATACCTTCCTTTTTTTTCCCCTTCCTTCAGGCACGTGAGGAGCTGGAGGTGGAGTTCACATTGCAGAACACGTGAGTAGAGTCCTAAATTCTATATAAACTGTTATATTCTGTATAAAAATACACTGGAAAGGTGGTTCATCTGTGACATGCTCCTTAAACCTACAGACTCTGAAAGCAGTATCTAGGTATTTTCGTTCAAGTCTAGTAAACTGGAATTTCAGAACACACGTCTTTAGATTTTAAATATCCTAAAATATATTTTTTGCCTTGTTTGTCTGGGCACCAACTTCCTCCTGTTCTCTTTGTGTCACTGAAACACAAGGAAGTATGAGGGCAATTAAAATATTCAGGAGTTTTTTACCCTTAGAAGGAGTGCCAAGCCTAAATGTCTTGCGTCCCCCTGTCTTGGGAATCTGGATTTTCAAACCAGAATTTTATAATGCTCTCCTGTAAGTTGATCTATTCAGCTCATCTGGCTGTGCCTGGGGAGCTTTGGTAGACTTGAATATCAGTTCCATCAGGGAGAACTAAATATTCTGCATAAAGAAAGGAGCAAGGATCACTGTGGGAGGCTGAGAACTGAGGAACTAGGAAAACTGGAGAAGCAGCACTAGCTTTACTTGGTAGGCTTGAAAGCTGTTGGTGGAGTTTGACTGTTTAGGGGACGTGTTTGCTTCAGGTAATTGATTCATGCTGTGGAGAAATCTGTCGCTCTAACTGGAGAAGGAGTCTGGTGCAGGATCACAGGTATTCTAGTCTGTCTCCGTAATAGGCTTTATGACTGTGATGAATTTACTTGAAAGGATTTCTGTCACCAATTTGATCCACGTTAGTGGACTGGAAGTATTGTTAAATCAACCTTGGAGAAGGGATGGTACTGCTGGGACCTTCTCAAGGCATTTGAGGCACTTCAGGAGGCCTAGCAGGAGAGTACGTTCGTGGAGACTTTGAATAATGTGTTTATTCCTGACAGAAAGGGGGAATTGGGACTGGCTGGAGAAAGGGCAGTAGCTCAGTGTTATGAATGAAGAAGGAAAGATCTCCCAGTGCTCACAAAGGAAAAAGTCATCGGAGATAAAGCAGTCCCAGAATCTTCTATTACAACTCATGGAAACTCACCAGGGTGGATGGTTTGTTGTTTACTGTGCACCAAAACTGGCAGAAGGCCCAGCAACAGCAAGACAAAAGGTGCCTATCACAGCTTAGGAGTGTCACGGCATCAGTAATGGCAATGGGAAAGGGAGCTCCATTAGATGACCCAAATGGCCTGTCTAGGGTCTTCCTTCCTCTGCACATTAGAGGGTGGCTTATGGGGTCGATACATAGAATCATACTCTTGACAATGCTGTCTTTTGATGAGAGAAGTCCAGGTAGGTTGTGTCTGGCTTGGATGTTGTGCATGAGTGGGTTTGCATATGGGGACGGAAGCTGGAATTCCTCTCAGAGCATGTGCATACCGGCTCTGTGTCAAACTCTTCTCTTGGACCTTGCAGCCAATTGCCTTTTCCTGGAGACACATTCAATAGATAAAGTTGGAAATTTAACAATTTCTGCAGGTGTTGTCTGAGTGAGAATTCTACTGGTTGGAAGATGATGGCTGGGACTGTACAAATAAAAAGGACCCTTGGAAGTCCCAAGGAAGAGGTTTTAAAAAGAATCACAGCCATGGCTCAGTTGCTGCAGCAAGAACACGTCTGATCCACTTTTTTTGTTCATAGTGTAGTCCTTGGGTGACCAATGTAACAGTTGTGTCCTGAAGAAGTCCACACACAAAGGGAAGAAATTGCTGCATCGTAAGTCAGGCAATGTCCCTGTGAGGTCCCAGCAGGACTGAGAAAAGGGAAGATGCTTCTCTGGGGAAATGGGCTTCTTGTCGGACGGTGGATAAACATTTCCCCTACTATCCCTCGTTTGCATTTCTTGCATATGCGTGGCAGTAAATGCTGTTCCGCCCATCAGCTGAGTCTGGAATAAAGGTGTAAGCACATCTGAATTGATTAAATATTGTGATCTTGATAGGATATTGAGAGGAGGGTTTTCCCCCTCAGCATAGAAAAGTGTGATATCAGGAGTAGTTAGTGGAGTGAAAGGGTTCGTGCACTAGAATTGGAAAGAATGAATCATGTTACCTGTGATAAGCTGAAGAGCCCTGAAAAGGTCTGAAATATTGAAGTAGCTGAGATAGGTCACCAGAAAGCTATGGACCAAACTGACCTCACCTGTGTTGAACAAACTCAGCAGGCTTTGGCAAGGGTTTTTGTCATTGCTGAATGGGAGAAGTGTTGAGAGATTGGAGATAATTTTCAGAGGGGGAGAGCCAACCACAGTACTAACAAGAAGTACAGCTAACCATGCGGGACGGTTTCTACAAATCTGGTATTGTGATGGGAACAATGAGAACATACTTTTTTGGGGGTAAATACGACAGTTTATCTCTGAAATCAATAATTATTCCCACCAGCACGTTTTGTCTGATGCTATTTATCTGAAGTAGTTTTTCACTCCTTCCCCGTCTTCATTCCAGACTTCACCAATTGCAAGATTTACTATATTAGCCTGTTCTTTCTTTCCAGCCTTTCAGATGAATAATATCATACATGAAGTGTAACCCCAGGCCAAGAAAGTTTCCTGGGTGGCACCTACAATAGTGGCTTTGTCACTCCCGTTTCTGTTTGCCTATTGATCTCACTGCAAAAATTGTGGTTTGTGTTACTTTTTCCAAAGAACATTGTAAACATTCCCACACGATAAGCTGGCGGGCTGTATGAAATTTGTTCCCGCGTTCATTCCCGTTATGTTTTCTTTAAAACGGAAGAAAACCTTCATTTTGGTAGCTCGGTTTCCACAACTGCAAGACAAATTACCCTCTCTAGTTTTGCCTCGCTCTTAAGGCCACTCCTGCAGTACCTGCAAATGCTCGCGCCTCTGCTGCCGCTACCCACGGCAGGCACTGAGAGCCAGAGGCTTGATCCTAACGACACAGAGAGGAAGGCATGCTCCTTCCTCCCAGTGCCTTGTCACCAGCAACTGAGCCAAGGGATTGCAAACGCCTGCCCAGTGTTTTACGGGCCCATAGCACGAGCCCAGCTGGCGTGAGAGCTGCTGCCCTCGAGCAGCAGTGACAGAACAGGTAAGGTCGTTGTACACAGGTTGCCGACTTGCGTACTTCAGTGCTTTTTGCGTTATTTTCCGGCGATTGTCAATGGTAACGTGGGCTTTTCTCCCTTGTGTTGTCCCCTGGCAAGGGTCCAGCATCAGCAAGAGCCTCTACGAGTCGCTACGGGGACGGGGTCCCGCTGGACTAGATGGCTTCGCTCCCTCAACATCCCCCTCCCCTCTGACTTCTACTGAAGCCCACGCCTGGTACTGAGGGGCCCCAAAGAGACTTCTGATGAACTAAAAGGTACTTCGAATTTCCAAGGAGAGGTGTGAGGGCCCCAGGGTATTTGCTGCGTTTGCTGATCTTCTTTTTGGCATGTTGCTGTCTTTCAGATGTCCCAAGTTGAGGAGGTGCATCTCAGACAACTCTTAGAAGAATGAAGGACCACTCTTACACAACCGTTCATCTCCACTCCCCCACGCTTTTCTTTTTTTTTTCAAATGTGAAAGACGATGTTTAAAACAAAGCTCGCTTAACATGTAAATAGGTGTAAAAGAAGTTGTATAAAAGATAAATATTAATTATTGAAATATGGCAAAAGCATGATTTTTAGAAAATAAAAGTCTTTTTTTCTTTCTGTAGTTCTGCTGTGTTATTTTGAGAAATTTCCCCCATGTGTGGGGGACCAGCAGATCATGCTAGCCATTTGGTTTGAGCGCTGCTGAGGAAACTCTGAGTAGGCTGGGTCTCCATCAGGGGCCAAATGCAGTCTTTGTATTTATGGCACGAAGTCACAGGGCCTCAAGGAGCGCATAAGGCACAAGTTTGAAGTAAAGGAAAATGACAACCAAAGAATCCTGGAGGCAAATACAGTTTTCTTATTGAAATAGTACCATCCCCTGTGCTTATCTCGGGTTGTCAGAAAGCTCAGAAAAGCAGCCCGCGCTATGCGGAAGCTGTGAAAAGAAGGGGAAGCTGGATCTGACTTGAAAGAATTAAAATTTTGTACATAGGTATCAAAAAACCCATTTTTTTTTGGTTTTTTGTTTTTTTTTTTGTGAAAAAGAGCACAGTTGCCTGCTCTAAATGTGAACTGTAATACAGGAATCTGTGTGACTGTAAGCTCCCATATAATACTGATTGTTTTGTTATAACCCAGGCATGATCTAAAAAGGAGAAGGCAGGTTGATGTGTACCAGGTGTTGGGAAGTGGTCCCCAGGCTCACAGAGTCCACTGCAGTGTTAGGCACCCCTTCCATAGGTATTTAGTGGGGAAGGATGCCCAGGGTCTCTGTCCCCGGCTTCTCCTGCTGCAGGCTACAGCATGCTCCCAGATCTCATAGTAAAACTGAAGTCTGCATTAGAAAAAGCCGTAAATCACAAACTGTGACGCAGGAGAGGACGGGAGTGTTAATATGTGTAATGAGGGCTGTCTAACAGCAGGTTGGTTGTTAGGGAAGTTACCAGCTAGTCCTGAGACGGGGATGTTATTCAGTGCTCCAAAGCAAGGCAAAATATTCAAAGGTCCCTGCCAACCTGTAAGTAATAGTAGTAAGAGTAATAGTAAGAGCTCTTCTGCACCCAGATCAGCTGTGTTTCTAGCCACAGCTGATCTCCAAAGCTTCAGAGAAAGGTGAGTGCCTTTGCTCTTCTTAAAACAAGTGTATAGATCACCAGGTCAAAAAAAAAAATTAAAAATTGTAAAAGATCTGTCATGCTGTGACCAGCAGAAGCCTTGAAACTCAGGAGATAAGTTGGAAGTGCAGTGTGGAGAGTAACCAGCAAGTGACAGAAGCTGGGCTTCCTTACAGCAGTGACCACAAAGGTGACACCCCAAGAGGGACATCTTGGCCACTGGTGCTTAATGCCTGTGTTGTCCTGGTTCTTCCCGGGAACCTTCCAAGCCATTCTGTCCAACAATGCAGGTCCTTCTACCCTGTTTGAAGGCCATGCCTTCACTCCTAACTATCAATCTGACTTTATACTTTGCTGACACCAATATCTCAAAGAATACTACACTCTACTGGATTATTTACCTCCATAAAAATACGTCTTCTCCTGTTTCTGTCTTATCCAGAATAACATCTTATAAAGAATAACATCTTCTCCTGTCTCCTCCTTCATTTCACCAGGCTATTCAGACTGAAATCTTTTAATATCCACCATGCTGTTTCTCTGCTTTCCTTAATTTTTTAAAAATTAAGTTTTTGAGGGTAGTGACGCCATATGTCATGTAATGTTACAACTATTTGAGTACAAAATTGTAATTAAGTGCAAAAGTTCGGGTCTGAAACAAAACAAAAATGGACTACCT
>NW_010540089.1:38745-65659 GCF_000687285.1 Phaethon lepturus | reverse complement strand
TCCCTACATGAAGGTAGAAACACTGAGTATTTTTTGCCCGTTCCTGACCAGTGTTCTTTGAACTCTTTTAAAATACACTTTCAAAAAAAAAAGATCCTACAAAACTCTTATGTAAAATTCTTTTTTCTAGTGTATAACTCTTTGTTTTTCTGGGGGGTTATTTTTTCGTTTTTACTGGAAAGTTTTTCTGAGTGTTCTGCACTGTATTTAGCCAATTCATATCTTTCTCTTAAAGGAAAATGCTGATTTGGAAATGAAACTTTGAACTATTTACAAGCATTGAAAATTTAGGGGAATTCTTTGTCATGGGGAATCCTACAAAGCTATTTTCATGTGTATTTATACTGCAATCTAGTAGTTGTGATAAACCTTCTCTTAAGATGGATAACAGCGTCATGCACCTGATTTTAAAGGAAGGGTATTGCCTGATTTCAGCTGAGATGAAATACGTATCTCAACTATATAACTATGTGAGACTACAGAGTGTATAATCCATAGCTTATAAAGTCTGAATAAACAGCTCATACTGTCTGCAGCAGGCTGAGGAACTGGTGCTCAATTTTTATAATTTTATGTATGTATATATTCCCTTTGGACTAATCTGCGTTATTGAGATACTGTATGAGTTTACATCTGCAATTTAATAAAATGGTAACTTATAAGATATCCTTAATGAGACATCGCCTGATTTTTCTGAGGGGAAAAAATTTTAAGAATATAAAAATTGACATCATCTGCAGTACATGAATCTACTTCTGTCCCTAGGTAGATAAGTGGAAATAGATTTACACACGTAGCGATATATTAAAATCTCATGTCCATTTTGCAAATCACTTTATAGAGGTGAGTACAGTGTCTTCCGCTGTTATGGTAATTTTTGGAATATTGTGGAAATGTAGACAAGTGTGTTAGTTTTTTGAGTACAAAACCTTGGGTCAAACTGTCAAGATTGATGTAACAGCTTCCAGCTCTCCTCAAACTCAGTACGTCACATATCAGAATTCATTACACGGTTTACTAAAGCAAGTATTAAAAGCCACAGGAGTAAAAGCCCAGTTTCATGTTCTGTCATGGGTGGATGGAAAAACTTGCAGCTCAGCTCATCATCTAGAACTATGCTTGATAAAAACTTCGAAGTACTTTTGAGTGAGAATGTTAAAGTCTGAAATGTCAAAGTTGATGAGGGGGAAATGAGTAATGTGTTAAGTCATAGACTTACGTATTTATCTGAATTGTCCCACCCATGACATTAGATTTCCCATTTTATTTTTCAGTCTCGACTATCCTGATGGCATCATTACTAATGGAGTACTAGTGGTAATGTATATTTCTTACAGTCTTTCCTGTGCTTGCATAACAAGTGCTCATATTTTTAAGTCTGGAATCTTTGAGCTGTGTCCCAAAGCCAGTACTATCCACCACACTGTCCTACTGAGAAACGGGATCTGTGGTTGGCGACAAGGATCACTGTTCTTCCCATCACTTCAATGCGGTGCCACCTTCTGTAAAAGCATGCTGTGAGGCTGCTGTCAGCATGCATGTACCAACAACTTCCTTCTTTAAACTTGAATTTCCTACCCATTATTCCCACATTGCACCCAGAACTATCAGGGGCTAATGAAGAAAGTGTTAAAACACTCATAAGAAGAGTCCTATCTCTCAATACGCTTATTACTTTGAATAGGTCTCATCTTCTTTAATTAACTGTGTCTCCAAGTTCAAGCAGCTCATGAGTTGTTCCTCTTTACTTTCAAACTTAGAAAAAATACCACATCACTATTGCCCTCATGTTGTCTGAAGACATTTTAATAGGTAATAATTGTGTTGCTCATTGATCAGCTAGAGGAGTTGGCTGACAACAGTATGAATCACTTGCAATGACATTCAAATTTCTCTCAGTCGTCATTTATCATCTCTTGCTATAGGCACGCGAGGTTTCCTGTTTGGAGGTTAGAGTGGATACGGGGAAGCTGAAGCAGCAATCCACAAGTGAGGTTATTGCTTCATTAACCTATTGTTTTTGTGTTGTGATTCAGTTGTTATAACAGATGTTGAAAAATTAATAATCTGTTGTGCATGTTACTCTAGCTGTGTCACATAATACTTAGTTTCGCCATGCCCCACCTTGCAGAAAGATTGTATCTCTCAAAATTCAAGTTAGCCAAGTATTTAGTTCTGAGGCAAATCTTAGATTTGCAAAAATAGAGCTATATATGCTAGAATTAAAAACCTGGAAAAAATATATTAGTTCTCTTTGTTTATTGCTTGTTCAAAATGAAAGTTTTTAACTAAGTTGGATTTTCTTTTTAAATCATCTTATAACTAAATTAATATGTAGAAATCTTATCCTGTATGTTTAATTTGGGTTTAAGTATGTACAAATTTTCTGCACATTCGGGGTTCTGAAAGAGATTTTTTTTTTTTGGTTGCTTGAGCAAATAATGATAAACATAGGCTCTTAGGTTTAAATGTAAAAATGTATCAAAGGGGTCTGCACAAAATGCAAACCACTGCCAAATCAGGACTTTGCCTGTAAAATGTAACTCTAATAAATATAGCAGGACTCTTCACTAGTCTTTAAGTTCGTTCAGATAAAGAGTAGCTTGTGTAAAGCTGCCCATGGGGCAAATCTCAGAAAATCATGGCTTTTTGAGATAATTCATGAATGGAAAATTGACCTTTGTAAGAAAATGGTAGCAATGGCTAAGTTGCATTATAAGAAGATTCAGACTGAAATGTAACACGGGGAGCAAAGGTTAGTGACCTAAAATTATATGCCTCTTGGCACGGATCTTACAAAAAAACAGCACATGATCTTTCTGTAAACTTGAAGGCTTTTCCATACAAGGAACACTGTCTTTGTGTTGACAGGTTCTTCCACTTTTGGTGACGTGAGGGCACATGTCAAGTAGTCGGCTTGATTTTTGGGTTTGAATTATTTGACTATTGCAGCAGACACAACATAAAATAAAACGTATATGACGAACCAGAACAGATTGACATAAAATAAATGTCTTATTCAATGTGAATAATCCAAAATGCCTTTAAATTGACACTCCTTTAAATATAAATCTTGGTTTTATTTATTGATGGAAAGCACCTGCAAAATGGCACAGTATTTCAAAAATACGTGATTTCTGTATATTAATGATTTATACAGATCCACCAAGATGTTTTGTATCGGTTTTCCATCTGTTTCAGCGACCCGAAGTCTACCTAATCATGGTGGTGTAAGGAAAATCAGATAAAAAACACGCAGAGTAGAGGTGGACTTTATGTATCAGTTATGTGTGTTTGCGTGGGGCAGTTAAAATACTCTTTGTTCCCTGCCTTTATGTTTAGATCAGGAGCTTACATTTACAGTGAAAGGATCCCATGAAGGAAGCCAGAAGATTTTGCTGGACTCTGACCCCAGCTTTAGGATCATCGTGTTTCACTGTGTTATAAATGAACAGACAAGGCTGGATATCGTATTACCAGAAGAGGTACGTTCCCCTTCTGTATGTTATCGTGGACCTCAATGAAGTTAGAAGAAGAAATTAACGTAACCAGTGAACTGAACTAGCCCTCCTGGTAGGAGAAGTTCTAGAGATGACAAGCCTTTCATGTGCGCATCCCTACCGCTTTTTACGTTGTTTCAGCTGGCAAATAAAAATGAAACCGAGGATTCTGGGGTCCTTTCTTTCCCTTTGAATTCACTCCCTTTGGAGAAGGAAATAACAGTAGAAGAGGTGAGTGATGTGAAGATTTTGATATAAATATTTTTAAAATGTGCTTAATATTGTCCTGCTAGAAATAAAGTTACCAAGAGAACAAAACCACTGCATAAAATTGTATAGCTATTTATTGAAAATGATAAAAACAATTAAGACTGCCGTATTCACTTTCAGGGAAGCAGGTGGTCATATTCACTTTTAAGGAAGCAGGTGTTAACAATAATTATAGTAATACAAAAATCATTGCAAACTTGCATCCCAAAATTAAAACTAAGTGGTTTCAAGGAACAAAAATGACCATCACATGCACATGCATTCCAAAATTTCTTTCTGGGTGTTGGGGTAATTCTAGAATAGCTAGTAATTAAAAAAAAAAAAAAATCTGGAATACGAGCTTAACTTGTTTCGATATTGATATTGAGAGTGCTTTTGTATGTGATTTTTTTTTTTTTCTTAATAAGGTAATTTGTCTCATTCTTTTTGTGCCTTCTAAGTGTGCACACTGTGAGCTGGTGTAACATGCAAGCTCATGGCACACTAACTGCCCCAAACAGACACGCTTTTAGATAAGAGCGAATTTGATTCCAGAGCAGGAAGGGAGACTTTGGTTACTTGTACCGAAATAATGTCCTTAGCCATATGAATTATTGTTTGACAACCTCCTCTCTTCCTGAATGAGCCTTGCCTGAGCTTGAAGGAAAGTGATGTTTTAAAATTTGATGCTAATTAGCTTTATTTTCTGGATTTCTAGGATCATTCCTTTCACTTGTGCTTGAGAGCAAGAAAATGGTAAGATAGCCCCTTTTTGTCCTATCATCCAGGATTACTGTAAACTAGTTATCTAGGTTTTTTTCTGTGATAGGTGGAGAGATGAACACATGCCGCGTGAGTGCTTTGCCCTGTACTCACGTGGTGCCTGAGGTAAGTGCAAGTCCGCTGCAGTTACAGGATCACGCGGTTCAGTACGAGTTCATGCGCCTTGGTAGGTTTCTTCAGGGTAAATTAGCCTATTTTATGACCACTCTTCGTAGACGTGAGTAAAACTGCACTACTCACGTAGTCATTTGGTTGCCCATTTGTGCCAATAGTCGGACCTGTGTAATGACTGAAAAAAACCCTATTCCCCTTTAACTTCGGAAAAACTAACTTTAACTTGCCAAAACAAAGACAGGGCAGCCTGCTTTCTGTCCCTGCTCCTGCTTCCCTGAGACGTGACCAGCTGCACCTCCGCCAGCCCACTGGCAGGGACAGAATTGCACCAGCGGTAGGTTAAAACCGAAGACAATGACATTTTATGGTACAGCTGAAAACTTCATATGGTTCACAGCGTCCTTACTATTGGGTGATATACAGAAGGGAAGCAAGGTGGATTTCCAAAGCATGGGAGCAGTTTGTGTAGGTGCAGGTCAGAGCATAGGAAGAAGAGCTACCTGCTCAATCTCAGCCCATAACAAAATGTGTTGAAACGTAAATCTAAGAGATACAAATCCATAAAGAGAGCGCAAGAAATATTAATCTACCACTAAAAAAGTTGTTTGTTTTCATAAGGGCAATCAATTGACTTTATTCTGTTTTCAAAATTACGCTGTGATATACCAGATTTGCTGGAGAACAGAGGTTACTAGCATTAACCCTTGAAACGTTCAGGTTTGTGAAATACTGGTGAAAGCAATGTTCAGGGATAGAGTTTGCAGCCACCAGAGGGTGATGTGACCCAGAAGATTTGGTCAATATTCTGAGCGCTCTTCTCAGTAACAACTGAATTTGTGTTGTTGAAGGCACAAAACATTAGCTGACATTTGATTGGTTTTGTACCTTTTTTCCTGAAAATCTGTTGGCTTGTGCTTCACATTTCTCAAGGGAGAAAATTCAGTGCGGCTGCTTATGTGTAAAAAATGATGGATAGTCTTATATATTTGCAGGATGAAGCTTGCAAATGCTTATCTAGAAACCTGTTCAGCACACAGGTGAAAGGCTGAATTTCACCGGACAGAGGCTGAGCAGGGGTGTGATGCTGCCGGACTTGCTCTGCAGTTCAAGCTCCATCACACAGCTCATTAGGACTTTTACTTTAAATACTGTCAGTGAGGTGGCAAAACCTGAGAACAGGTGATGGTGGCATCACTTGAGTTTTCCAGGATGTCACAGTGACAAAAAGGAATGGATACAGAAAAAAATACTCATGAAATTACCCCTTTTGGTAATCTTTTCCTGTCTTGTGTGTCTTGTCTTTGTGCCCATGTTCACAAGAAGTCTAAAGCATCTTGGAAACTCCTCTTCATCCTCACTACTACTCCTTGCTAGCAATAGAAATGTTCCTTTTTCTTCTGTTCCTTGATCAATATGCAGACTTGGAAATAGCTTGTTTTACAGATGATTTGTGGAGTTTACTGACTACGTGCCCTACAGATCTTGAAATTGGCTGTAAATGACATGTGCATTGATTTGTTCCGTTGTCTATTCCAGCTCAGGAGACCTGGATGTGCGCTTGGGGTTTAACCTGTGCGCAGAAGAGCAGAACTTCCTGCGGAAAAGGAAGAAATATGTTGCTGCTGCTCTGAAAAAAGTTCTTCATTTGGAGGAGGATCTGAAAGAGCATGAGGCAAGACAATACAGTCCCTGGTAGCAACTCCCCTACGGGGATAAGGGCCTGGATCACAAATTGAAACCACAAATAAAAAACCAGCTTAATTAATTCTGCTGTTCTGGGACAGGGTTGGCCATCTAGGGCAAGAAATGAGCAAGAGAAGCAGTAGCTGGTTCACGCAGCAGAGTGGGGAAGGCAGAATAATGTCTTTACAGCCCCCACAACTTCTCAACAGCTCCCTTAATTCAACCCATTTCTATTTATTCTTGATATTTCTCAGGGGGAAAATTTATAGTGGGCAGACATGGAACAGCTGGGAGATGCTGCCTGGCTCAGTAACAGAGGCAAGGTGGTGGTCATGGCATTTTTAAAGGATTTTGAGGGGAGGAAACGAAATTTTCACACAGACATTTGAATAAAAATACTTTGGGTTATTTCTGCAGTAGAAAAGGTGTATTGTTGGGAAAACTGACTACTAGAATAAAACCATCAAGCTGGAATAGAAGAGGGAATCTTACAGCATCGACAAGTTGTATAGATGAAACAGCTGGGTAAAAGTGTAGCTTTATCACTATAGCTCCTGCTCCTGCCTCCATAATTCAGTCATAAGTTTTGTAACTGCTTGTGTTTATCTGGGTTGTTGAAAATCAAAAAAGTACAAGCATACCAACAGCAAGAATACTCTTTAGCTGACAATTAAAAGAAATAGTGCTGTGGATAGAGTACAGATTTAAAAAAAAATAATATTTTGGATTTCAGAGAAGAGAATAATATAGGAAATAAAGTTTTCAAGAAAGCTGGAAAGAACATTTTTTACATAACTTCCTGACACACAGAAAAGTGGTTGAGGTGGTAAGACCAAAGCTGTTTTTTGAAAATGTCTAATTACTCTGGCTCTCCTATTCATGTATTTAACTTCAAAATTGTCGAAAAAATCCCTTCCCTCTTGTTAACTGAAGAAAAAAAAAATCATAATTATAATTTTAATTCATAATGAAAAAGGTTAGAAAATGTAAAAAACAAAATATAATTTTTTGAAATTATTCTAATTTTAGTTAAGATGATCAGATTTTTCTTCATTATTATTTTATAAAATTTCTTAGATTTAGGGTAGGAAGAACGTATTTTTCTTTTTTTTTTTTAATTTCATAGAATCGGTAAATATTTTCTTCAAGCTCTATTCATTGACTTTAGAACAGCAGGTCGCTCGATGAAATTAGAAGCTAATACTAGAAAGCTATAAATAGACATTTTCCATAAGGCATGCAAGCATCCACACCACTCAAGATGTTAACAGAAGCAAAGGGTGTACTAGATCAGTAAAAGATTAAGAGAATAATAGCCTGGCTCTTCCATTGCACTTGGACCTTGGAGAGGGGGAAGCCCTATCGGACATAAAGGACCTAAAGTAATTAGTGGCCTGAGGCCGGGAAGGCTTCAGCTGTTGTGCGGTCTGGGCGATTACAGGGTGCTGTGTCTTCTCCCAAGATGCTGGTCATCGTTAGAGGCAGAATCATGGACCCCTAATCTGCTCCGGCATGGTAAATCCTGTGTTTTCTAAGATGGCTTCTAATAATAGACTTTGAGAAGAATTCCAGGGTGATGAGGTTGATTTCCAGTTCCAGGATGACGAGGTTGATTTCCAATTATCTATTAAGTAAACAGCCTCCTACCCACCCCATGTGAGTGGGGAAGACCTCAGCCCGCCCTCTCCCATCACTCGGGCAGTGGCAACAGAAGCCTTTTGCAATCGTCACATCCTTTTTGCATGAAGTAACGTCACTGCTTGCACCAGTGCCTGTAACGTGTTATCTGAGTTCTGCAGTAAAGAGGATTGTTTATCTCTAATGCCTGCATGGCTTTCGCTCCTTCTGCCTCGCTGTCTTGCACAGGTGCCGGTGGTGGCCATCACGACGACGGGCGGAGGGACGAGGTCGCTGACAGCGATGTATGGCAGCCTGCTGGCTCTCCAGAAACTCAATCTCTTAGACTGCATTTCCTACATCGGTGGTTTATCGGGTACCACATGGTGAGAATGACCCAAACAAGGTTTATGTTTGTACTCTCTGGTCAATACTACTGACTATTTGTACAGCACCGTCAGCTTATATGGCACTTAGTAAAGCAAAAGCATTTCCATTTTCCCCACGATCTCCTCTGTGTCCACCCAGAGCAAAGAAACATAAGATACATAAGAGTAAGAGATCGGTCATCACATTCATCAGCTGCATTTGTCACCACACTGACTGACAGAGTCTATGCTGGATATTTTCATGTAAATGCTCTATTACCTTTTCATATTTTATCAATTATACCTTAGACTGAATGCAACGACTTTGTCTTTAAACTGGAAATTGAAGAAAGATGGGAAGAAGAATTTATGCCTGCCATTTGCTGGTTATTCTCACTTCCATTTTGGATTTAGAGTGCACCTCCCTCTGGTAAAAGATGTATTTGGGGCTAGTGGAATTAATACTGTCCAACAAATGACCGCTAAGTTACTGACCTAGGAGAGACTGCAGCTATGGTTGCTCATTGTGAAGTGATCTCTTCGCTCAGCGGGCACACAGCAGATGATGTCGTACTCAAAATAACTTCAGTATTTAATCAAGTCGGTTCTAGGTAGCTCCACTCCTCTACGCCTGGTTGGTAGTGGAGATTTTTTTTTCACTGAATTGTGTGTCAGTCCTTTATATAAGTCCAAACCTTAATGGAAGTTTTGTCTAAGTATTTGCCCAAATTCTTTTAACTTCTCCGTATATGTGGAGATCTGAGTGTACCTGTTATGTGTTATGATTTCAAGGATACAAGTGAGAATGGCTGTACCAGGACATGCCCAAAACCCAAAACCTGCACAGCTCACTTGCTGGCAGGAGCTGTTAGCAGATGCTTAGGAACAAAGGTAGGGCTAGAGCAAACTAGCAGTGACTGCTCCCTAGAATACTTCCCACCTTCCAAGAAATGGATTTTCTGAGGACTTGTGGAGTCTTTGTATTTAATAGCCTTGGGTGCGTTATTTTTTTCTCCCTTGAGTTTCTCAGATAATTTTTGAGCCCACATAAACTTTTATCATCAAACCCAGGAAAGTTTGGAGGTTTTGTTTGCTCTTGAAATGAGAGTATTTAGGTGTGTTTAATTTTTAGGTGTGAACCCCGTAAGAATTAAGTAACAGGCAAACAGGTTGCACAAAATTTCTCTGAAGCCAAACCACAGCATTACTCCTCTTTCATTATTTTCTTTTAATGTTTCTTCAGGACAATGGCAAACTTATATGAAGATGCTAATTGGTCACAAAAATATCTGGAGGATGCAATCAAGGAAGCTCGAAAGCAAGTAACCAAATCCAAGATCTGCTGTTTTTCTTTGGATTGTCTGAAGTACTATTATAACGACCTGATGGAGAGGACTAAAGAAGGACGTAACACTTCTTTCATAGACCTTTGGGGGCTTGTCATTGAATCCATGCTACATGATAAGGTATTACTCCTTTTTTTCCAGAAACCTGATTAACTTCTATAGCTATAAGGAAGAAAACAAATCCTGGGATGCCATTCAGTAATGTTAATACAAATAATTAGCTTAGTCATTGATTAAATTCTGTATATGCAGATCCATTATTAAAAGACTACTCTTGCTTTAAAGTGAGGCTGACCTTGAACTGAAGGAGCCATGGCGTTGCAGTCAAAAGTGTTCTTTCTTAAAGAAAGAAAAATCCTTAGTAAAAGTTATTTTGAAATGTAAACTGATCACTTTGGACATTAAATATTCTGACTAGAAGAGGCACTTAAAAATTTTAAGTAAATTACTTCACTGGCATAAATGAAGATATGCATTTATAAAGTGACCTAGTTATAGACTGCATATGGAGATGATTCAAATAGCAGGAAAGACCATTCTCTAAACATGTTATCAAGTTTTAAGAAAGAGTCATAGATATTTTGGTACTTTAAAAATAGAATAAGTGAAGTAGTTTCCTTCTGGTATGGTTTTATACAAGGAAGTTTTAAATTGTCATGTGCAATAGGATATATCCTTGCATATGAATATAGTTGCAAAATATGATCAACTCTGTTTGCTGAGATGGAGCCAAGGAAAGTACCTTACCTTTCACTTAGCCACATATTTCTTCCTGGGATTCCTTGTTGAATCTACAGTCAACCTCCTTGCCTATCTCAAAATCTGAGAACCCATATAGGGTGTAGCTGCTTCTTATGGGATACTTGCCAAATTTGGAATATCCCATGGCAGATATTTCTGAACAATCTAGTGAGCTGAGAATGGGGAGGAGAACCTGGATAAAGCTGATAATTCACATTATGTTATTTCAAGTGCAAGTTGTTTTTCACCTCATTCCATTAACCATTTTTAATCAAAACCAGAAAGACGAGCATAGACTCTCGGACCAACGGCAGGCAGTGGATAATGGTCAGAACCCATTGCCCATCTACGTGGCCATCAACCTCAAGTCCAGCTATAGTGCTCAGGCATTCAGAGGTAATGGTTATGATTTAGGTTTCTTAACTTCATAATTTAAGTAATCTGAGCTAAGACTAAATGCATGTAATCAGCTTGAATAGCACAATAGTCCTTTCATTATAATCACAAAAAAAACCTTCAAAAATTCAGATAATAGTGACTAACACTTAAAAATAAAAAAATCCAAACATGTTTAGTCTTTAGAATTTGAGTTCACTACATTGCCAGAAGTGAAAATATAGTTATATCACAGAATATGTCAAACTCACAATTTATCCTGGTCACAAAATCATCGTAATGAAACTAATTCTTATGATGGTTCCACATGGTCTTACTTTGAACAGGAACACTTTGAATTTTTGGGTCCAGTGGCAGGAAAATCACTATTTCCTCTAGTACTAATTTTCACAGTATTTAATATGAGCAGCTGAATACATGGCACCAATTTAACGCTAAGCTCTCTGTCACTTGTGCCCTAAAGGGAACAAGCTATACATGAGCAATACATACTTTGGGGTAAGATTGACTGCAGGGAACACTTATGGTTTCATTCAGACCAGGGCTTTTCTGCTGGCGATTGCTGTATCACAGCCTGGGACTGCCCTCCCTTGATGTGAAAGGACCTTGTGGCATTAGTACTGTAGGCAATATAGATACAGCTATAGCTGTGGCATGTTATGGCGTATTATGAACAAGCCAGTGTCTGTCTCGTGATTTGTTCCACTCTCTAGTACTCTTCTATATTTCTGTACAATAGTTAACATACTATTGCCTTTTCATGATCTGGCTGCTGTTGCCGTAGAGTGGCTGGAGTTCACTCCTTATGAAGTCGGTCTCCTGAAATATGGAGCTTCTATTCGCGCAGAACATTTTGGAAGTGAATTCTTTATGGGAAGGATGGTGAAGAGGCTCTCAGAGACTCGGATCTGCTATATGCAAGGTGACTATTGCCTAAAGGGAAAGGTGGCCTACTCGAGAGGCAGCTGGCACGAGTCAGCACGCGGTCTGTGGTGGACAGCACTGGGAAGACACCAACAAACAGGTTGAGCAGGTGTGAGTTTGCATTAGCAAGGACATACTTAGGAAATATGCCCATGAAGATATCCATCCAGACAGAAAGGAAGTGTCCAAGGGGAAGGACTGAAGGTATGTATCAATTAAAATTCTTCCAAGACTACTCCATCAATAAGTTTCTATTCTCTCTTTCACATTACAGGCATGTGGAGTAGTATATTTTCCATAGATGTGATGTATGTCTGGAATTTGGCTACTGATTCAGAGGACTTCTGGTGTAGATGGACCAGAGACAGAGTAAAAGATATTGGTGAGATATTTTTGTGGTGTGGGGTTTTTTGTTGTTTTTTTTTTTTTCCTCACCAGTATATATTCTATTCTGTGGAGACGCCTAATGCTTAGAGAGATGCTGTCAAAGTCAGAGAGAGAGATGAGGAAAGCAAAGCAGAGATGTCAGCTAAGAAACTTTTCTGCCTGATTTAGAAGAACTAAATCGTGCTGCTCTGGCAAAACTTTGGCAAAGCTGTGCCTTTTTTTCTTCATGTCTCCAGCAGACATGTAAAAATCATGTTGTATTAAGAACAGGTCTTAAGATTGTTAAGTTAGGATATGGTCCTCCTTGGCCACTAATACCATCAGTAGAGAAAACGGCTCTTGCAGAGGGCTGTTTTCTCCACTAAGCTGCCTGTGGAGAAAGCTCACTCTTGCTGTTAATTGCACAGGGAACCTGGAGTGACTGGCCTCCTAACTTAGTTAATGTTTGCAGCTGGGTGATATTCACATGCATTCTGGAGGTGTCCTGTTCAAAGGCCAGTGTTGTCCTCCTGTGTGTTTTGGGACTTGGCTCTCCCCTTCACCACACGCTGCAGTTGAGGTGGGCATCATTTGAGGAAGCCTGGAGGGAGAGGTGGTGCTCACTGCCTGGCAGCTCGCTGCCTGCAGTTTAATTCACTGTGTAATGCTGAGTTTTATTTGGTAGCATAGACCTTCAGGTCTTATAACTGTGTTTGATTTACCTTTGGGGTGGAAGATGGTGACAACTGTGATTATTAGTTACTCCATTTTATAAAAATATTGATAATTTCAGAAAACTGCCCTAAACTCAGAACTTCTTTCCTTCTTGCAGCAGAAGAACCCTTTCTGTCCATGAATCCCTATGAGGTAGACACATGTCTACTCACTCCCTCAAGTGCACTCTCCTCTGCTCTGCGAGATGTCTTAACAGGACGCCCAACTATTGCACAGTATCCCAATTTTATCAGAGGCTTCCAGATGCATAGCAAGTACCTGGAGAGTGAAGGATTTTCTACCTGGAAAGGCACAGTAACACAGCATGTTTTTCAGTAACATTTTGAGGACATTTAGGTTTGGGAATTCATTTAGGATTTCCAACCAGGAGGAAGACACAAGACTGACTTCTGAAATTCCATTTCTCCCTTCCACAAATGCAAGACATGGAAGCCAGATTTGGACAGCATTTCATTTTTTTTGGGGGGGTGGGGGGGTGAAACTGAATTTGGTTATCTGGGGATTGTGTTCCAGTAGACAAGGTGAGCTCAGCCTGAAGAGGCAGGAGGGATGTCCCCTTTAGGGCCAAAGCTGCTTGAGGTGTCCAGAAAGGAAGGGAGGAAAAAGCTATAGTGTGTCACTTACTCTTGTGAATCAGTGCTGCTAGTGAGTCAAAGGCAGGCAGGGAAAATGGGGGGCAAAATTCTCCATTCTTCCTTCTTTAACTTTCTGGAGAGGAGCAGTCAGTCTTGGTTTTTATTTGTTGTACTGAGAAATGTTTGTGTTTCAGACACAGTGATAGACTCCTTTCCAAATAAACTGATGGAAACAGCAGACGATGAGCTCTCCCTGGTTGATACTGGTTTTTTCATCAATACCAGCTACCCACCACTTTTGAGATCAAAGAGGGAGGTGGATGTCATCCTGCATTTAAATTACAGTGGAGGGTCCCAGACGTTGGTAAGAAAAGCCATGGTACCCGAGATCTTTTTTCTTCATGGTCTTTTGGTCTCTAGCACTTGTCAGTTAAACCAACTAACTTTCCAGTACTGGAATGGGAATTAGCTGGTCATTATCTGATTTATTATTTGGATTATTAGGTGATTTATTTCTCAGTAGCTAGGAAGGATACTAGAAGATAGTGATGGATATAGGCATTTTAAAATCATCAAAGTCTTCATTGCAGTGGATCCAAGAGTTTTTGAAGAACTGACTGAGGAGCGTTCTGGAGTTCTGAAACTGATTTTAGTTATCCTTGAACTGAGGAAGTTACAGAGGCAATGGAAAGTCTTGACAATATCTTAACAGACTAAATGGGAAAACCTACGTGTCTCTGGGCCTGTTTATCTCATATCAGTCTTAGGGTAATGTACTGGCTGATGCTGGACTTGATTAATGAAGAAAAATAATATAATTAGTGTTGCATATATAATGAGAATAATATAAAAATAAACATAGGCTTATAGTAAATATAGCTGTTAAAGTCTTTTTTCATGAGGTCATAAGGCATGCTGATAAATGTGTTTGTTAATAGAGAGTCATTATCAATCAGTCACAAACTATGCAGAGGACAGAGACTGGGAAAGTTGTAAATAATGAAGACGTCAAGACAATGATGCAGAACAACCTGGACTGATGTGTTCCTTCTCCATTCTTGCAGTTTCTTTGCCTTCCTCTTCTGACCCTGTTTCATTGGAATTATAAAATCAGTCCTGTGGCTTTCGGTTCCATTTGCAAGCTCAAAGAAAGTGACTGTTTTCTTGTTTGACCTAAAGCAATGCAGAAAATAAGATAAGCTGCAACGTTTAGTGTAGTTATGGCTGTTTCAATCTGAAACTTAACATCTTCCCAGAGGAAGATTCAAGCCTTAGAATATTCATGTTAGCTGCTGGAGTTTAAAAACAATCCAGGTGTCTGGGTCTTTTTTGATTCTTTGTATTAATTTTATTTATCTTATTCATTCATCCAGCCTCTGGATCAGATTGCAAAGTACATCTCGGGGCAAGGAATTCCATTTCCCAAAATTGAGATAAGTGAGGAAGACAGGGAAAATTTGAAGGAGTGCTATGTGTTTGAAGATGCTGACAGTCCACAAGCGCCAACAGTGCTCTTTTTCCCCCTAGTAAATGACACCTTCAAGAAATATAAAGCTCCTGGTGAGTCATCTGTGGCTAGCAATTTTAAAAAAAGTCAGTTGCCTAGTGTGTCCTCTACATTTCATATCTAACGTCTCACTGTCATCTCTGACCTTCTTTCCAATGCCGGCATTATCAGTCTCATCACTGACAAAAATTACTGGTCTGTGTCAGTACGTCTGAACTGCGAGAACTCCAGAAGCTTTCCTAATACATTTGAGATTAAAATAAGCATTTACTCCACAGGACTTACTAGAGATAGTATGAATGTAAAACTCTCAAAGTATGTACAGCATGGGTGGTAGGTCCTCAGTACAAGCTGTTGTACTCTACAGACATGGGCTTGTTATGCACCACTGCTTGCAAACAAAGACAGAGGCAAAACCTTCTGGAGCTTTTGATGGTAGCCCGTTCATCTGGGTTTTGTTCATATATTTAAAAGCAATCTCCCAGATTGAGGACTAAGTGGACAGAGATCTTTGGTTTTAATATGAACTATGTCCTCTGCCTGAGTGCCATCATTTCTCCTGAATTTACAGTGAGAGGTTTGCTATTTCATCCAGTACGAGAGTATCTTGTTTTCCTTTTGCTTGCACTTTTCTAGTTTGGGTAACAAAGACTTTATGTTGTCCGAGGAATGGCCTACAAGTGCTGGAGTTTAAAAACAATCCAGGTCTCTGGATCTTTTTTGATTCTTTGTATTAATTTTATTTATTTTATTCATTCATCCAGCCTCTGGATCAGATTGCAAAGTACATCTTGGGGCAAGGAATTCCATTTCCCAAAATTGGAATAAGTGATGAAGACAGGGAAAATTTGAAGGAGTGCTGCTGATAATCAATGTTTTTCTCATTCCCAGCTGTTTGAGTTTACATAATTTTTGGACAGAGGCTTGATCCAGAGGCTGAAGACTAGTGTTACTAGACTACTTTTACGTCTCTCTGGCAAATTGTGTCTTTCCCTCCAAATCTCCCTTTTCTACCTATAATTACTTAAATGACTGATATGAGCCACATACTGCAATAAAACCTTATTGGTGCGTCTCCTTGTGGTTTGTCCCTCAGGTGTGGAAAGGAGTCCTGAAGAGATGGCTGAAGGCAAAGTTGATGTCTCCAGCATCCTCTCCCCATTTACAACACGGGAGGTGTGTTTCAGTGAGGAGAATTTTGACAAACTGGTGAACCTGACTGATTACAATGTCCTGAATAATGAGAACTTGATTATTCGGGCCTTGCGCTTGGCAGTGGCACGGAGGAAGCAGCGGAAGTATTAGCCACCAGCCACTAGCTTCAACCTTCCATGTGCTATTTCTTGGGTTGTCTATTATCTGGTGAGATCAAGATGCTTGATACTTGCCAGTGATACTTGCAGTAGAAATCACATCATCCTGAGGACGTGCTGGATTCCAATTCATCTTATTTACATGACTCTTCAGATGAAGAGATTGGAATTTACCAGTGGTTTAATCCAAAACAAACTTCAAAGCAGCAAATTTGTGTTTAGTTTTCTTACCTTGTTACTTTACCAACTGATATAAATATTCCGTACAAATTAATAGTGTTGTGTAAGATAGTAATGAAATATATGTAGCACATTAAAATGTGAATCAAAGCAGTATTTATATAGTTTTTTCCCCTCTGGCAGAACAGCAATCCCTTGAACTGGAATTTCTCTGGTAAACAGTTAATCCATTGTGTTGGGCTTGCTTATCTTAATTATTGAAGTTTGTCATCTCTGATTTGACTGTCTGTCCACTGTGAGTTTTTTATTTAACTAGCTTTCTTCACTAATCCTTGAAAATAAGTTTCTTAAGTTACTATCAATGTTGTAAAAATCTATACAATTTTTACCATCAATAAAAAATATCCCTGAATTGTCATCTTGGTTTCACACGGTCAAATAAGTCCTCTGAGCTGCTGTACACAGAACCACTTGTATTCAGCCTAAGTAGTAGACATGTTGCCCAACTTTCATTTTTCTCTCGGAGTTGCTGACTGTCCTGTCTCACCTTCACCTGCCTTGACTGTTCCTGAAAGATGGCCTTGCAGATTCCCCCAGCATTTCCTAAGCTGGGAAGTGACTGCCAGCTGTTTGCATAGAACAGGACAATGCAAGAGGGCCTTTTGAGATCACTTCCATAGTTTTTGCAACTGTCCAACACTTCCCTGGAAATGGTCTTTTGCAAGGATTGTCCCGAGAGAGTGGTTCCTCATCATCAAAAATCCTAGAGGTCTTCTGGGGGAAGGTAGCTGCCAAAGGCTCTCTTCTCACAGCTCTGCAACAGCCAGATCACAAGCTCAGCTTTTCGCAATAGCAGCCCTGTACCGTGCAGCTGTGATACTTGAAGAGACTGGTCACAGCAGCTCAGAAAGTGCTTGGGATTATCTTCCTTTTGACAATAAAAGGCTCCTACTGTTGCAATGAAATTCAGCCTGAGTCACCAGGGCAGAACTGGTGTTGCGATCAGGAGAGTCTTGATCATGCTCGGAAGTGAAAAATTTATTTGCATGGAATGAAGTTCTAGGAAATGGATGGGAGAAAAAGATTCTTTCCTATGGAAAAAAGAGCTGGTGGTGCATCTTAGAGCAATTTGGGTGGTGGGAGGGGAAGAGTGGGCCCTATTTTTCACCTATGAGCATGTTCATTGTGTTCATGCACCTAAAACACTCGAAAGAGCACGGTGTAACCCTGTGTTCAGGTACAGTACTGCATGTTTAAATGCAGATCATTAGCCCTCCACGTGTGAGGCAGCTGTAATCGTAGTTCAGCTCCAGAAGACTAGAATATCAGCTCAGGGATCCCTCTGCATCTTTTCCAGAGATATCTTTGGGTTTAATCCCATAGTTCCTAAGATCTTTTTTTCTGGAAATGAAACAGAGCAGGATGGAAGCTTTTCAAGTCTGTTTTACAGGGGAAACTTACTCAACAACAGGATGGAAAAAAAGCCAGATAGGTGCATGACACAGCCTGAGCCTGATTAACCCTGGTTTTCATCAAGGCTAATTGGCCCATCTTCTAACCATGACTAATTACTGTACTGGCATAGCTGTGCTGCATCCCAAGTCAGCCTTGGGGTATCTCTGCATTGTGTCCTGCTGGCTGGTACCAAACCTGCCTTTCCCTCTGTGAGGGAGCTCCTCCTACTCTCAAAATCATTCTGCAGCTCTTTCCTTCAGCTTCTGCAATATTTCAATATCCCCTTTTTGAAACAGGGTGCAAATAGTTTTGTTTTTTTAAAAAATGTTCAGATAATTGATAAAAACATGCAATAGGCTTATAACTGAGCTGTTTGCAATCTCTCTAGGAATATTTTCCTTTGGGGTTACCTTCCTTTGACTACTGCTTTTCATGATCCGTTAGTTGGCCATCCTTAATGTGTTTAAAGTTTGTCTTGGTGACTTTTTTGCACCTAGTTCTTAAGTTAGAGGTCTTAAAATGCCAAAAGTTAGCTGATGTTAGAACATCAGTTCTCAATTTATTGCAAAGTGAAATGGGATTATTCTGAATTTGATTTTTCTGTTAAATTTCACAATAGCAAGGGTGATTTAAAAAAAAAAAACCCTCCCATTTTTTTACTTCTTGCGTACTCACTTTGTGCACTCCCTCACTGAGACAGGGACCACCTGACATGATGTGCAGTGCCCTGCACAGTGAAGCCTGGTAAGGACATAAAGAATAGTGAATTTCAACATTAATTTCACCCTTCCAAATGTATCCTTTTGGAGATCATTCACTGAAACACCTCAATTCAGATGCACAAAATAACAAAATTTTTGAGAAAGTGAGTGAGCTTTTAAAGCTTTGCCTTTACAAGGGAAAACCTCTTGCAGTTTCACCAAGTGATTCGGGAATTGTTTCATGCAGTATTTGTCACTGCACTATCTGCTTGGCTGAAAGACAGCTTTTACTGCCCGAGTCAAGCAAAATGGAAGGTGAAATGGGGATAAAAAAAATTATTTCAGATGTGTCTTTAAGCAAAGACCCACCTATTCCCTGTAGGCAATAAAAAGCTCCAAAAAGGCTTTTGTATGGACACCAGTTTGTTTGGATGTCCTTGGTCAAAGAAGTCCTTGTTGCCCACTCCTGGGCAGCCAGATGGACCCTGGCTGGCATCAGCCACCTCCACACAAGGGGCTGCAGCTTGACAGCCCTCCAGTGTGCAAGAAGCACTGTGGCCTCCTCAAGGAGCGATGGGGTTGCTTAAAAATATAACATATTTGCTCGGTGCCCATAACTGTGAGAGGAAGATCTCTTTCAGGTCTCGACATCCCTCTAACTACAGCTGCGCAGACCATCCCTCTGCAGTGCCGGAGCCTGGGCTGCCTGCGCCTCGGTGCAGGTGTGCAGCACACACTTACCTTCGGGGCAGCGAGGAGGAGGAGGAGGAGTTGGGGATTGCTCAAGTGGTGGTGGTGGGGTGAGTCAGGCGCTCACACGCCTGCCTGCCTGCCTGCTGCCGGCAGCTTAAAGCACAAGAAGCTGCCTGGCCAAGACTCCTCTGTACCCATCCGCTGCCACGTTTCGCACCTGGCTCCGAGACAGAAAAGACCACGATGGGGTTGTTCTACAGCAAGAGCCAGGTAAGAAAAGGAAAATAGGAGGCTCTGCGATGAGCTGTGCAGGCAGCCCCTTGGGGGAAGAGGGGACCTGCTGTAGGAGTTGGTGTCCCACCTGCCGTATCTTCAGCTCTGAGATTCCTTCTTCAGCACCAAGGCTGAGAGCAAAGTGAGACTTCTGGCTGGGTTTTGTGTTTTGACCTTTCAGCTGTCTCTAAAGTCCTTATGCAAGGACTTTAATGCTGCAGGAAATTAACTATTTTGAAAATCCCCAGTTTGTACATGGCTGTTGTCCTTCACTTCCATCCAATGGGGCTAGGCAAAACAACCCACTGAGGACAAATAAGGAGGTACCATTAACATCGATGAGCACATGGGGAAAGCCTGGAAACTAATATTATGTGAGGTGTTAAATATAGTGCTCTTAAAAATTGTGAGAGTTTTGGGGAATAAGGGAATGAATGGTGACACTTTGCTATATATTGATCTACGTATTTGTTGCAGTGATATTCCCTGCTCCATAGGTAGTGTGTGTGAACTGTCTTTAATGTGTTTGCTGCATCACGGTACAGTTTTTCTCTTTCCTTTTTTTGCTCCTTTTGGGTTGTTGGGGTTTTCTTTTGTTTTGGTTTTAAGGGTTTTTTGGGTTTTTTTGTTGGTTTTGGTGCTTTTGGCTTTTTTTCTTTTCATTTAGAGTATTAAATGTGCAGTTTTCCCTTCTTTTATTCCTTTAAAAGAAGACAATTATCTAGGGAACAAAGTACCTCACCTTCAGCCCCCATAATTTTAAGTACCATGTTTGTCCGATCCTTGCTTAGGATGAGGGAGGCTGACAAAATCAAACCAGCTTCCTGCGAGGTTTATTAAACGTCTTTTGATAACTACTTAGGTTTAGGTAGTTTCCCAGGATTTCCATTGATACTTTCCTGTGACTTTTGCTTAAAGGGGGATTGGATGAGCTGAATTATTCAGAGGGAAATAATTACAGAGTTGTTGCTTTCACTCCCCCATTCTGAGAAGTTTGGGATAGGTCTCTGGAAGACACTTTTCAGGTCCTTATTATCTGAGAGGCAGCACTGCTCTACGTCAAACGTAACAATGGAGTTATATAGCTATAAACCAGCTGACGAGCAGCATTGTTACACCATGATATCGTTACTAATTTCTGCCCTGCTAGATTGTCTGCTGTTAGTTGTGAAATACAGTGGATATATGTGACATCCTTTGAGTTTGCACAAACCAAGATGTGTGTCAGCTGTATTAGTAATGCAGCAAGGCTCACTATCACACATTTCTCTGTGACTGGGTTGTAAGAGTCAGACACCTCAAGTTGAGGGTTACACAAGTTTCCTCAGAATGGAAAATGGAGGACATCAGAGGTTTGGTCTGTGACTGAATGTACATTTTGGGCCCCTGGCCACACCTGGCTGCAAACCTTCTGGGAAGAAGGGGGAGATAACGCACAAGGAAGAACCTCAGTTCACAAATGTTTTGGCTGGTTGCATTTGAAATGCTTAATTCAGTGGTATCCCTGACTGTGTTTCTGTTCTTTCTGCATGCTCTTCCCACGCATTTTGTATGGCGTTCAACAGACAGAACCCTCTCCATGCAACTTGCTCACCGTAAAAATCATACGGATGAAAAATGCCAGGAAAGCAGACTTGTGTGAGTATCTTTGCTATACCCCTGGAACATCCACATGCTTGTAAAAGTACTCGGAATATAACCAGGTGTCACAAACACTGCAGAGTATTTATAAAAGGAGAGAGAGAGAAGATGCATGACTGCAGTACGCTGAAGGTGAGGCAGCACAGTTAGAAGATATTATTTATTCTTCTATCTTTGCCAGTGTAACGCTGAGGTCTAGCCACCAGCTGTAGTTCAGAAGTTGTTCGCACAGAATGCGTAAAATGTTTCACATCTGAATCTGCAAATAAAGTTTTTTGATTCCCAGAGAAGGCTGCAATAAGAAGTTTAGATGGGGGGCTTCTATCTATGGTTCTTTCTTACAGTAACGTCCTCCTTGTGCATCCCTGGACCTGTCACAGGATATTTTATGTGAGCTCAGGACTGCATACTTGACATCTCCCATGGATTGTCAAATTTGATTCAGCCATAGGAACAGCTATGTTCCAAAACTTAGCTGAGGGCTCACACTGTTAGCTTTTTCTATGCTTAATTATTTCAAAAAAAAGTCCAGGAATGATAGTTACGTAGAAGTTTATTAATGCTCCATAAATACCTGAACTGCAAAGCACTAGAAAAAAAGGTGTGAATGACAACCACTTCCCATCTGAGAAGATGGCTGATCATCTTGCATTTATTCATTTATACAAATAAAAAGGTCTCAATCCAGAAAGTTTCTATAGGAATAAGACTAAGCTAAATTTGTTCAGTTAAAATGATGCAAGACAAGACATTTGTTTTGTCTGATGATGACACCTTTCCAAAGTGATTTGCTTTCAGTTCTGCTATAGTTTCTCTAGAGACCAAAGGTACATGAAGAAGAGTTTCTCACTCTGATTTTTTATTGAAGAGAAGTAAGATGCTTTGTTGTTGCTGAATGTATGGGGAAGAAGAGTCTGTATGAACCTTCCCACCTGAGTACTTCTAAAGTGCAGAAGGGGGGTTTGAAGCTCAGTTATAGGCTGGAGACAAATCCCTGGCTACAGCTAAAACCTATTTGAAGGTACAAACGTGCACGCTGAACTGAAAGAAAGAGGTGTGGAAAACCACAGCCCTTAGATATTTCCTCACATAATCATGTTCTATTAAACCATCTGCACGATAATGAGCTTACCAAATTTCCTCTCCACCTTTTTCTCATCTAGATCAATGCTTCTTATCTTTGTCTTGAAACTATTTTTATTCTGAAGGGAGTTTCCTATGTTTTGATGCTGTCCTTCGCAATACTAGAAAGTTCCTAGGGCAAGGGGCAGGCACGGAAATGCTCAGACATTTCTGCTTCCCAGTCCAAGACATGTCGCAGCAGCCCATAAAGCTGTTTAAAGGACAAGTTTGAATGACAGAGGTGCTTTCAGAGCGCGGCACAGGGTCTAGAGCATCAGTAAAGCCACAGCAGGGGCTTTTCGGGCTGAGGCTGCTCTGCCTTACACTGTGAAGCATATACTGGATCTTGCCTGCAGAACAGACAGACAGATGTTCACCACCAACATTGCCAAGCTGTCATCTCTTTGAAATGGTAGTATCAGTCAAAATATTGAGGGAAAAAAATTTGCACAAACGGAACAAAAACAATACTTGCAAAAGGAGAAGGCTTTGCTTGTTGTGTACTTCCATCATGTAGGAAAAGAAATCATACCAGTCATGGTACTGCCTTGCTTATGCTTAATTGCTGAATCTGATTATCATTGACAGCGGCTTAATTCGAGTAATATTTTGCTGAGCATAAAATTTGTCAGTTGCATTTATAAGAAAGACCCACTTTTAAACCATTTCAGGGTGTAGTTTCATATGCAGCCAGACTTGTAGAAGTCACATATGTCAATGACACGCTCTTTATCATATAAAAGAAACCTATATTTCAAATGTTTTAATAAATTAATTTAACCTCTGGTTAAACTCACTGGCAATGTAAAAGCTAGTGCAAATTGCATGTTGGTAAGTGTATGTGACTTTCACTGAGAAGCAGCAAAATGGGAGACTTAAGATGAAAAATGTACCACTTGTACAAAATTTTGCTGGTTTGTGTGTAAAACTGGGGGAATATTGTTGAGTTATTTCAGTCATCTTCACAGTTCCCTAGAGATTAGCTTGACACAGCCTTAGGAAACCCAGAAGCATACAGACTTCCATCACCAGTGATATAGACTTCTTTACAGTATGGTTTTCTTAACACTGGTTTTATTTTTCTTCCTCATTCTTCCTTTTCTCAACTCTGTTGTTATCACCTTCCTTTTCCTGCAAATTTTTCTAGATAGAACAACTTGGCAAGTGCCACCTATTTCTCAGTCAACTTATAGATTTTTAACATTTTAAATCAGATCCTTCCCTCTCTCACCAATTGTGCCCATCCTTTTGTTTCTGAAGTGAATCCCATCTTGTTATTTTCTCCTCTCAAGATCCCTTCTTGTACTAAGTTTCTGTAGAGTTTTTGGGTCACTTTGTTTAATACCCATCTAATGTTTAGAAAGGTCTCCCAACCTGGTGCCACAGGTTAACTTCATTGTTGGTCTATCATCTGCTCCATTTTCCAGGTAATGGAGATGGGAAAGTTAATCTGTAACAATAGACTCTCAAAACCTCACTAACATCTCCCATGGAATAGATAATACAAGACCTCTAATGGAAGTTCAGTGTATAAGATCCTATTTTTATCCAAGACAATTTAAATTGTTTCATTCTGCGTTTTAAACCCTGATATTCTGCCTCTTCCTCACACTGATCCATCAGTGTGTAAATTATAACACTACTTTCCAGTTGGGTATTGCTGCATAGCTGATATCATTGATACCACCTGTGAATTTAGTGCCTTGTTTGTGTTCTTCACATTCCCTCTTCCCACTGAGCACACCCATGTCCCCATCAGGCTCACTGGGGCTCTTGATATTCCTGGACCTGCGAACACGTGCCAGTTCCCAGATTTGGGTGTGTGTCCCATCTGCATCCTGACTCCACAATGGGGTGAGACTTGGATGTGCACCAGTCCAAATCACCCTTAAAACCACGGCTTTCTTTGCAGAGAACTTCAAATTGCAGGTTCAGCTTCTCACGGTCCTTGGGCAGCCACCATAGCTCCAGAATAAACAGAAGGACATGTCTCTTTGCAGCATGTGGTTCAGCTTGGGAACTCCAAAATGGGCTAAATGGACCTTAACTGGTGTAGTTAAAAATATTCTTCAGCATTTTCTTAATAGGAAAATTATATTTTTTAAACAACTTTGGAATTTATTCTTTTTTTAATTAGGCTTATTAATTTTTGAAACTTCCAAATTTTTGTCTTTTTTTATATAAGGCTTATGTTATTTGGGGTACAATATTTTATAAAATTTTTAAGTATGTTTTACATTTTTATCCAAAAACATATTTTACAGTATTGTAGTAACTATTCTGTCCCATATGAGACCAAGTCATGGAAAGGCCCTTGAGATCCTGAAAAGAAATATAGTCAGTGAACTACCTTATTGTTTGAGGGATTATGGTCCAATGTGATACTTATTGCAGGAACCTGCAGACTTCCTCCAGTGTTTTGTTCTTGCATTATCATTATTGTTTCATTGTTATTTATTACTTCACCATTAAAGTAGCTGCAATTACATACCAACAGCCTATTGTTCTAGGTGCTGCTTGAAATCTCATTATAAAACAAGAGGATGTGGACTGATAAGGCCCGACATAGGAGAAAACAGGGAAAAAAATAAGGTTATTTAGCAACATCTCAGCAAAGGGATGTTTCAAAGAGGGATGTAAATGAAACTAGTGATACTGTTTTAGCGATACTTCTAGGGTGCTCCAGCCAGTGTAAAGGGCAAGGGCGGGAGAAAGTGTGAAAGCTTTTTAACGAAGTTTAGCTATTTGGAGATTAATGTTGAATGCCTCGGAAGGCAGGACCTCATGTCCCAGGACTGAAGGAATTCTGATAGTCTGACTGTGAAGGGCCTTAAGGTAGAAGATGTTTACTTTCACAGAAGTAACCCACACTCTTAGTTAAAAAAGAATAAAAAGAATTCCAATTATGTAAATTATCTACTATTCTACACTCCGGAAAGCGGCAGTGCCTGCCTGTTCACCCACCCTCAGCCAGGTCTCTGCTCAGCTCCACAGTGTGGGAAGAAGAAGAAAAATGCTTTTCTCAGCTGCTGGTGATTGATAGTTTATATTTAGTGACTTGGATGGGTTCAAGCGCGGAGAGACGTGATCAAAGGGGTGATCTGGGAAAACAGTGTTTGAGACCTCATTCTTGGTTCGGATCCTTACAGCACAGTAAGAAAAACTACACCCTAAGAGCCATGAAAAGATCTACCCCCTAGAAATAGCCTCAGTGTGAAGACTTAAAGGCAATCCAAGAGGGGGAGGATGTCCAGGGTTTTGCCCAGGTTACAGGTGGGCTGGAGGTTGCATCGGTTAACATCAAAAAAGGAGGTAAAATCAAAATGATGATTTTTTGGGCTTAGTCATGTTTGAATTTGAGTTGTTTGTGAGGCGGGTGAGATTTTAGCTGGAGCCTGCTGTTTGGGATGCAGCATGGTGCTCGGGCTTCGGTGTCTTTTGGCATGGGTCATGTTGCTGTAATGCTTTCTAATGGTAAAGCACAATTAAGATCCAGTCCTGCTACTATCCTGGAAGATAATTAGAAACTTAGTGTAATAACTGGACGAAGAGACCGTGCGTTCATAAACACCTCCTGCCACGCCTGCTTTTGGCAGGATGTTGCCCCACAGCGATACCGTGGCTGCCACCCCAAGCGTGTCTGACGGCTGCTCACGTGTCGTGGCCGAGGGGAGGGACACACCAGGTCGCTGCTCTGGAGCTCCGCCGTGTGTATCACGTGTGAGCGTAATCGCCGTAGTCGGGCGGTGGTTAGGCTTGCGTGCCGGGCGAGCGCCGATCCGCCTTGCACGTTGTACGTGCCTCCCTCATAACACCTGGAAAACGCTTCACGAACAGGAGGTAATTAGGCTTCAGAGGACACCTCTGAAGTACGAAGGGCATCACCGAACGCATTTTGCAGATGGGAAGAGGGAAGCATGCTTGTTTAGTGGCTGTGTCAGACGTCCCCCTGAAAAAGTCGGAGATCTAAATGAGGATTCAAGGCTCTGCTTGCTGACAAGGAGTTATTTCTTAGAGGTGTACGATACAGTGCAGTAGCAGACAGTGATCACTTACAGGAAAAAAAAAAAAGATGGACTTTCAAAATAATAATTTGTTCTTTGCAACAGATGTAGTCAGAGCATGTATGGCTATTTGGGAAATGTTAATGAAATAAACTTTGGGTCACTCGCAGACTTATGCATTTGGGTCCTTCTGATCCTCCTCTTAGCGGGGACAAGAGCTGACAGCAGTCTGTGCTTATATCAGCCTGGACTTCCCAAGAGCCAAAAAAGATTTTCACATGGACATTTGCTGTATGCACACAGAATTTTGGCAGCCATTAAGGACTGTTAGAATCTCAGGTGATTTCTATGTGTTTTGATATTTTTTTTAGAGTTTATATATCTTTGTATATACCACAACTATCTTCATCAAAGTTACTCTTTTTTTGTTCAGAGTTACTCGGACAAAGATAACTTAAGTCTCAAGGTAGTCAGGGGAAAAAAAAAAAAAGGCTGGCTTTGTTATTTCTTCAGTTACACATGAAGTGCAATACAGGGCCGAGTAAATTCTTCTGTGTTTCTCAGTCAGCTCTACTGGTAAAATTAAGTGGGAGAAGTCTTAAGTCTGTTCAGATGAAGGTGTGTCTGC
>NW_010540089.1:21292-38714 GCF_000687285.1 Phaethon lepturus | reverse complement strand
ATGCTTGAGTAGGTGGCATTACAAATAGAGGAAATATAATGCTGATGATGGGATCGGCATTTATGGGCAATACTCTCCCATGCTATCTTTGGCACTTGTGCAAGTTGTCATCCCCAACTAAGAGGTTGTGTTCTGTAGGGTGACCATCCCTGGCTTTTGAGTCAGGGATGTCCACAGGTTTGTTAATCTCATGATTCACATTTACCTTTTATTTCCTAATAATGATGACAAAACATATTTTCAGGGAGATTATTCTGACCTCAGAATGAAAGTGGTTGTTGATGATGTAAGCACTGCATCTGCTGCTAGCCACTGTTTCATACTGAAGCTTTGGCCCTGACCATCCCTCACCTATGACGGAGCTCAGGTGGGAAGCGAAGTTTTACAACTGGCCTCTGCAGCTGAGAAAGGAAAATAAAACCACTAATGCTGCCCTCCCTACATCTGGAAACATTAAAATTCGTAGGTGAACGTTATGACCTGAACATGCCTCTAATTGAAACAGCAACGCAATGCAATCTTGTGCAAAGAAGCAACGTCAGCTCGCTCTATGCTGGGAAGCACAGACAAGCTTTCACCTGCACATTAAGTGTTGCAAATACCTTTTCCACTCCGATTGAGGCACAGAGATGGAGGTGAAAATAGTGACATTAAGCAATATTTTTTATATAGCTTTACTAGCAAAAACTCTGCCTCAGGACAGCTGCTTCTCAAAGCAAATGTTATACCATCAAACTGTTCAACATTTCAATGATTTTCTTATATATGCTCATTTTAATCCACTCCACAGAGGATTAAATGCAATTTATCTCCACAGGCAATTGAATTTTTTTTTTTTGAAATTCTTTTTCTTGAATTATTTTCCTTTAAAAGCTCTTTTGTTGACCTCTGGGACTGGGGGGCGGGGTGTCCCTTTTTTAATTTTCAAAACGGGAAGAAAGCAGACTGAAATCAGATGCCTTGGGGGAAGACCTATCTTTTGTGACAGCAACGGGGCTTCCTGGGAACCTTCAGTGCAATGAGCTCCTGCTTCCACTGCGTTGGCAGCCAGACGTGCTAGAGCAAAGAAAGGATGCTCCAGGTGGTAGACAAGACGGAACTTACAGCCCGAGCTACCCCAGAAACATTAAGGCCCTACCTGTGGAAGCCCAGTACGTCGGAGCTTGGCTCTGTCCATTTGGCAGCCCCTGTGACAGATGTTCATGTTATCTGCTTCGTGTTCCCGACAGGCAGCTGAAACGTGGTCCAAGAAGAGCAAACTGCCAGGCGTTCACAAGAGTAAAGTAAGCTGGTTGTCTAGCACTGGCTTGGTGGTACCCTAGCGAGCATCCCGGCCTGCGTTCTGCATACTGTCCTGGGTACAGAGCTTAAAAATTCGTACAGTGCAACACCTTACGGGGTACCGGATATGTTTCATTGGTCCATGGCTTTCATGCCTTCCCTCTCTTCAACAGTAACCCAGTCCGATTGCTACGTGAGTCTGAGCCTGCCAACAGCTTCGGTGCAGCAATTCCGCACCAAAACAGTCCAGAACAGCAAGAACCCGACGTGGAACGAAACCTTCCACTTCACGATTCAGAGCCAGGTTAAGGTAGGAACGCAGCTACCCCCGACAGGTATTCTTACCAGATATCAAACCTACAGTATAGCCCTTGCATTAGACGGGTCTTTCTGAGTTCCCTTACAAGATATTCACACTCTCTTGCTGTAGTTATTCAGCTTTTGATGGTTGGATAAGACTATCTGCCTGCATAGTCAATAGGGCCTGTAGAGAGCAACTGCAAAATTTCTATTTTTTCATTCTGGAACTTCTTTCCCAAGTTCCTTCAGCTAAAATGAAATATCTGTACCATGTTATGTTTGTTAAGCCTTACATAATCTTTTTTTTTTTTTTTTTTTAATCCATCCCAGAACATTCTGGAGCTAAAAGTTTGTGATGAGGACAACATAACTCAGGATGATCATCTTCTCACTGTTTTCTTTGATGTCTCCAAAATCCAGCTTGGAGAAAACATTCAGCTATGTTTCCAGCTGAATCCACAGGTATGGATAAAATTCAAGGACAAGGATAAGGGGATGCGGTCAGGTGAGAATGTTGTTATCTCCGCTTTCCTCTCACGTGTCCCGTATACAAGCCTTTCTTACTGTCCATCTAGCCACCTGAGTATGTCCATCTCTTTCAGGGGTTGATGCCCAGTGTTGCTTCTATAATTATGGCAAATTTTGGGTGCTGCTTCTATAGACAGAGTTGTCCGACATTATTGGACTTGATTGTCTGGTTGCTGTCCTTGATGTCAAAATATCAAGAGTTTATGCCAGTAGGTTTGCAGCTGGAGCTAGTGGTTCTGAGCAGCGCATTATGTTCTTCTAATATAAAAACTATAAATATATAGTGATCTATAGTCATAAACTGCACACTCAGTGTGGCATTCGGCTTATTTGGAAAATGAACATAACGCTTGCATAGCTGAACTATTTAAAAAAGTGAGTTTTTCTGCAGGTCTTGATGTCATACAACTGAGACACCTTCACACTGATGTCTTAAGGGCCGTGTTTAGGCCTAGAGATACTCAACTTGAGCAAGTGCGGTTTGATTTGATACCCGTTTTGGAAAGGCTGGCTCTCCGTGCTGTATTTTCCTTAGTGCTCACACTAGGAAGTCAACGAGATAATGGGAGTCACACCAAAACCTGCAAAGGAGGAAGGAAATCTCAGGGGGAGGGAATCATAAAAGACAAAGATGAAGTCTGAGCACCCAATGAGTCTATGTGTACAGACTCCGCCAAACCAAAGTACACCCTCCAGCACACCCCAGGCCTCATATGCCCAAGTGTGCTGCCATGTTAATGTGCCACCAGGCCCATCTGCACAGGCTGTGGGTGAGGGTTTGGAGAGGGGCAGGATGATTCGGATGCACTGGAAAAATCCATCCTCGCTCATGCTGAGGGTCAGTGGGGAGCGTGAGAGGGAGGGGAAGGGAACGAGGAATTGCAGGCGGCCTGTGAAAGAGTGCGGGGGGGAATCTATGACTGCAGAAAGGGGGAGCAACCCCCAAGAGGCCCTGCGGTATGTATGACATTTGTCCTGCAAGGTCTAAACTAGGAGTCCGCTAAAATAATGGATATGATGTTAGAAGTACGTGACACTAGAACTGTAACAGAAACAACGTGAGAAAAATCAGATCCGTTGCACATGCAGCAACAAAAGGGGGTCACCGGCTTACAGAGACCCCTGAAGAGCACAGGTTCCTGTAGGGTAATCTCTCTTCACAGGAGGACCAACCTGCAGTGACTGCCTTCGGTTTTTTTTGCAGGGAAAAGAGGAGCTGGAGGTTGAATTCACAATGGAGAGCAGGTGCGTAAGTGGAAAATGATACCTGGAATTTGTTTTAGCTGTGGGAATAAATTAAAACAGATTTTTACTGTGTTTCTGTGCTGACTGTACAGTTAATTGGCAGGATGGGCATGTAAATCAGTCCTAGCACTGCTGTTGGTTTTTAAGGTAAATAATATTTTTTCCTTTTTTGTTACGGCATGTTGGATGAATTCGCCAGCTTTTTTAGCTCTGATCCCCCAGGTTTGAACTGAACAATATGGGGCAATAGTGTAATTGTGCCATACCTGTGTAAATTTGCTTCAGTGTGTCAGAAAATTATCCTGTCCAATGCAATGAAGAGCAACTCTGCTCAACAGATCTCCATGAATAGTTTAAAGTTCAGACTCAAGCCTGTGAGAAGCAAACGGGATTGAATGTCCAGCTACAATTTCTGATGCTGTTTGCCCATGCTGTCTGTCCAAAGATGGACTTTTAAAGAAAGATAATCAAATTATTATTAAAGAAGAGTTATAAAAAAAAAAACCAACACAAACACCAGAAAAAGTGTGTGCTGGTTTTGAATTGACTGTTTTCCATTTTGTCTTTTAGTCCGGATCCTCCTGAAAACATTCTTACTAATGGAGTTTTAGTGGTAATTTTTATTTCATAACCCTTTCCCTGTCACACAGCAGTGACATCCCTCCGTCTGCCCAGGGAGGGCTGGGCTGAGCATCCTGCCCGGGGAGCCTTCCCCTGCGGCCGGTCCTACCCCAGGCCCTTGTGGGGCGGCTTCTCCAGGCCGGGGCGAGCAGATCCCTTCTCTGTGGGATGCGGAAGCCCAGTGCCACCTCCCTAGACCTGGCACCATCTCTTCACCAAGTGCCCATGCCCCACACATGCCCCGGGGACTGGCCGAGGCAGAGCTCCGCTTACAGCGAACGCGTTTTTCTCTTTCCCCGGTTGCCTCTTACAGTCCCGCGAAGTTTCCTGTTTGGAGGTGCAGGTGAACGGAGGGAGGCTGAGGAAGGACAGCACGGGTGAGCCTTCTGCTGACTTACGGTGCAAATCTGGATGCCACTTTATGGCAAAAGTGCTCGGTGCTTTGCACTTGAACACTGTGGTTTAAAGTTATTTAAGATGAAGGACAAAATCTCACTGATGCCAGTGGCCTGTGGAGGGGGCTGTAGTTGGTCAAAAATATACAGATTATTACAAAATGTGGTCTGATGAGCATGTGGTCTGTTTTCCCCACAAAATACTTTCCTCTACAATAACAACTCGTCAGATGCTTATAATTTTTCAAAGTATTTGTACAGGGAATTGAATTTGTTTGAGTCCTGAACTGGAGCTAACTCCTGTTGTTTCTGGGTTCAGAGACAAAGAAACGGGCAGAATGAGGACTGGGCTTCTTTCATCGATTTAACTTCTTAAAATTTCTTTAAGCATAACAATATAAAACATGCCACTAGGGGAAACACAAGACACACAGTGTATTACCACAGACATTTAAGCAGCACATCACTACCATGTTGAGTCTATGCTTGTGGACCTGTCTATCTATCTCCTACTCAATTTTTAAAACATCTCACTCTGCCATGGCCTGATGGACCCAGTCCAGCAAACTGCTTAAGCATGTGGATGATCCAGCTGAGCTCAGATGTCACAGTGAAGAAGTTTGCTGGATGTGGCTGGAAATGCTCGAGTGGGATAATTCTTTTGAAAGCTGATTACACACCTTTGAGTATGTGGATTTACAGAGTATATTTTGCCTTGAGCCTGGGTTGATTCCGTTCTATATAAAGACCATTTTTCGATTACTTGGAGAGACATATCTGAGGCTTATTATATGAAGGCAAAAAAACAGGAGACATTATTTTTGTAAGTATTAGAAATTATTTCAGAAGAAATAATACAGGTTGAAGTAAAGGGAAACATGACAGAGGGACTGAGATTTTACTGGTTCCAAAGAGAACTGTGCTCTGCTAAAAAAACAAAAAAACTTTTTCCCAAAAGTCTGAAATTTTCAAAGTACTTTATTATTACACCAGAATAATATTTTAGTACCACATACTGTCTTATTGCTGAGGTACTTTGAAAATTTCAGATGTTCAGGAGACAGCATTTTTTTCTCCAAAAACTTCTATCAGCTGTGAATCATTATCTAATGAATAGAGTGGTAGTCTCAGCAATCACAGTATATATGGAAATGCAGTGGTACTACAGCAACGGTAACTACACGACATGTTCTGTACATGAGCAAAAAAGCTGAAACCCAAAGGCTCAGATAAGTGAGTCCATTTATCCTATAATTCGGGTATCAAAATGAAGTCATTACTTAAGAAAAACATATATTACATTACTGTGCAAACAAACTATCCACATTTTCTTGAAGAGCTTAAGTTTGAAACTCTTTTGCTTCAGAGAGGAAGTTTGCCTTAACTGTGGACGGGTCGTACGAAGGAACCCAGACACATACACTGAGCTCCTGCCTCTGCCCGACCTCCCCAGCCAGGTTCCACTACATCAAGTACAATCAGTCGGCACTCACCGTGGCTCTACCGCAGCGCAGGCGGCTCAGCAGGGTACGTGACCGCTGCTAACCGTGTCTTTGCTCTGTATTTCTTTGGGGACCTCTAAGATCTGTGTGTGCAGGTCTATGTAGGCAGGGAATTGGTAAGTGCATGTATGTAAGTGAGGCAGGAGAGACTGCTTTTACTCATTTTTCCCCCCTTCTTGTGTAAGTTAACTGTCTTTTATTTTTTTACCTTTTTTTCCAGTCTATATCGAGTCAAAATGAAAGGGATATGAATCAGTCTGTGACTCTAGCTCTGAATTCGCTTCCTATACAAGAGAAAATAACAATAGCAGAGGTGAGAACAAGCCTTTCTTAATAAAAACCAGCCCAACACACATTCAGTTTGGTGGGTGATGAGAGTCTTACAGTTCAGTGATTCAGTTCCTGTCAGACATGATGTATGCTACAGCGTAAGGTGTGAATGACAGTCACTCTGCAACTAGACATTATTTTTTTTTCTTTTGTTCTGCATGTGGTTCCCAGCATGCCGTTCAACCTGTTCTGAGTTTAAATTAATTTCCTCAGGACATATCTAATATGCTCATTGACATAGTACGAGGGCTAGCTGTAACGGATATGACAATTAAGACTTATATTTGCAAAGGGAAAGCCTGAAGCAGAAGATAAAACAGAGAACATCCATATGGCTGTGGTTCAGATGCCCAATGTTCAATGACCTTCCCGGAAAATGAAGCTTAAACTAGGTGTTCAGCTATGAAAAGCTGAGGGGCCCTAAGCCCACCTGCCTGGGGTGAACGGCCCAGTTCTATTCAACCCAGACTGTACTGGAGCTCGTTGTATGTCTCACAACCCAGACCATCGTTGGCCAAATTCTGCAGCTACTTCTCTGACTGCAGAGGTAGTGAAACTCAGCCCGCAGACAGAGTGGGGGAGGAAGGCACAGGATTAACGACCTGAGCATGCTTACACTGTTTGTATTGCGATTTTCAGGACAGGACAATTGACTTGTACACAAAGGCAAATGAATGGTAAGTGAGTCTCCAGCAAAACCTGATCCTCTAACTGGGAGACATTTGCACCTACACAAAGCTCATTTGAAATCAGCAGGGATCCATGCAGGCTCAGTTGTAAGCAAAGGTGTGTTCATCTTTGGGTTGCTGGCTTCTGTTTGCCAGGTTTTCCTTCTTCAGTGATGGAGAATTAAATCATGGGTCCCCTTTCCTCCAAGTTTCCAAGCTGTTAGTGCACCTCAGTAAGTAGATCTCAATCTGTGTGCGCTATTGCACCCACAGATGGAGAGAGCAGCTCCACAAAGAATCATATTTCTGTATTCTGCAAACAAAATAACACCAAGGCATGGCAGCTGTTTCCCTAATCAACTGCAGTGCCTGTTGACAAGCGGTTATGTAGTTACAGGCACATGTGGCAAGCACTACCGAAACTTGAAAAATAAATTATATGAGCAAATAAAACCAGAAGTGTGTTGTAGGAACCTTGTTACCATACCAGGGCAGTATGTCATGTTTTGCTCTGCCTTCCCATTTGCATTCTTGTTAGCAGCTACAGCAATTAGCAGAAGCCTGTCTGTGGTGTTGCTCGTTCTCATTTATTACGTTCTAGTATCCACAAATTGGTCTGTAAACACACACAAGCATAGCTGGAGTTGACCACGGCGAATAATAACACAATAATATTTGTGCCCTGGTCTCAGGACTCAGGGTCTGTGTTTCAGGCCAAGAAACCTGGATGCCCGCCTGGGGTTCGACCTGTGCACCGACGAACAGTATTTCCTGCAAAATCGGAAGAAGGTGGTTGCTGCTGCATTGAAGGATGTTCTGCATCTGGAGGAAGATCTGCAAGAGCATGAGGTAACCAGGAAAGGCACTGCTGGGGGAATTTTCGCTCTCCTTTCCCTCAAGCCCAGGGATAGGAGTGATTCCTCATCTCCATCCAGATGAGGAGTGAAGACCTCTGCCAGCAACCCCTCCTCCAGGGCACTGTTTGCAGCCAGGGTGATCTCAGCTGGAGAGCTCAACAGACTGTCTGGATGACAGTCTCTATTTCCACTTGGCTTTCAGCTAAAGCCTTTGAAGGAGCTTCCAACCGATGAGTTTGGTCCATGGTTCCTAAAAATCCTTCCTGAAGTTCCAAGATCTTCTAGCATACCCCGCAGGGATTTCCGGCAACGTGTATTATTTCTAACTCAGAACAGTGTTGCTTTATCTCTTATCTATGTATTTTATTTTACTAGTGCCTGGACGTTGCTTTTGCATGTCTGTCGCCTTTTGACACGGATGTGCCTTAATGCCACTTTTCCACCTACGCTTTCTGCCCTTTTTTGTGTTGAACAGGTGCCTATAGTGGCTGTGACCACAGCAGGTTGTGGCATAAGAGCACTCACTGCCATGTATGGCAGCATTTTGGGTCTTCAGAAGTTGCGTGTTCTGGATTGTGTTTCATACATCAGTGGCTCGTCTGGCACAACATGGTGAGGAGTCATTTTGATACTGTTGTTTGGATCTTGCTGTGTTAAGCAAAACCCATGCTTTGTCTAGGGTTTCAGATCTCGGGGAGGGCAAAAGGGGTCTATTTAATTATTGCTTCCATCTCTGGTCTATAAATGCCAGGGTTACCCATGAAAGGCCTATTGTGCATCATGTATTTGGTGTCACTGAAGTAACTTATCCCTAACCAAAAGCGGAGGCTTTATTGGGAGTGCAAACATCCTCAATCCTATGCAAAATGATCCTTTATGGTTATTTACTGGTGGACAGAAACAGCGTAGACAGCTGGTGTAGCTGCTTGTGTTGGATCCCAGATCAAGTGATTTTTGACCGATTGCCTTTAGACTTGCATTTCTGCTCAAAGTAAGCTCAAAGAGGAGAGTAACCTAAGATAAAATAGTAAGTGTCAAAAGCTCTGTAAAGTGTATCCTTTGAGTTTCAAAAGCATGTTCTTCATTTCCGTTTCCCATCCTATTTCCTGCCTGCAGGACAATGACAAAACTGTATGAAGATGCCAATTGGTCACGAAAGGATCTTGGAGAAATAATTATCGAAGCTCGGAAGCAAGCGGCCAAGTGCAAGATGGGGGCTTTTTCCTTGAGAAGTCTGAGAAATTATTACAGAGAGCTGAGCCAAAGGACCCAAGCAGGACATAAAACATCTTTTATTGACCTCTGGGGGCTCATGATTGAATCCATGTTAAATGATGGGGTAATGTCTATACATCTTGCTTCTCATAAAGTTGGTGACTTTATGACCATTATGAGAAAGTAAAACCCTAGGAAGAGACACCTGGCTGATAACAGAGTACTTGGTATGTAGGCAGAACACCACTTATTTACATTAATAACTTGGAGACATAGCCTGTGTCTACACTGGAGCCTAAAGCGTGATTGAAGGTAGCGTAGAAATGTTCAGACTAGCTCTAAAGTAACCAGCATGCGAATTAACATTGTAGCTGTCCAAGAAATTTTTGAGGCTCTTGGGTGTTTTTTATGGCCCCACGCTTTTATGTCTCCACTGCTGCAATATTTACACAAGCTGCAGTCATACCTTGAGTGTACTGCAGATGTACCCCAGATGTAGTTACTGCACTTTGTGATTTAGTGATGAGAAAGTACATAGAACCAGAGGTCCTGAGACATCTTAGTTACAGAAACTGTGATTTTGCAGGTGCTTTCCAGCTACTTTGCATTTGATTTTTCAGGACCTCCCATTCCTAATTTTGTTGTAATGGCACAAGCAAAACTTTCCATGTAAACTAGCAGGCTGATGATAGCTGGAGAAAAAGCTATTTTATTTCAAAATCCTTTAAACATGGTTTATATTTTGTCTAGGTGAAACGGGTAAAATGAAACACTCTCATTTTATATCATATGTCACATTGTATTTCTGGCCTCAGTGCTACATAACAAAATTTGCTAGAATTTAATTTGTCTGAAGTACACTCAAATTCTCCATTCCATATATAAGATAAGTTGTTAGTATTGGACAGCTCAAGGATTTTTCCTCTGTGGAAATTTGGTGGGGTTTTTTTCCTCTATGGTTTAAAAAAAAAAAAAATCATCATTAGAAGAGTCATTAACAAGCTGCCTTGAAGAACTCAATTTTAACAGCTGAAGTATGTGAGTGATAACAGCTGAATTACCCAAATCTGCCCTATTTTTTCACTTAGATTTAGCAAGGCAAAGTTAGAATAGCATGTGAAGCAACTCATTACTGTTGTTTGTATACTGAATGTAGTACATGGCTGGTTATCTTAACAATTGTTCCTGTTCCCATGATTTTCTCGCTCTCTGGTTTTCAAGCACATGGAAGTAAATTTAGGAGGAAATTCAGGAAAATCATATCCCATAACCAGACGTTATAAGCTGATGTCTTTAAGGAACTGATTATCAGCTAACTGTTTTTTTTCCCAAAACCAGAAATGCCACCACAGACTTTCTGATCAACGTCGGGCAGTGAATCAGGGGCAGAACCCGCTGCCCATCTACCTTGCCCTCAATGTCAAGGACAAACTTGCCACCAAAGATTTTAGAGGTAATATTTCAATTCTGGAAAAGAATTATGATTTTACTCGGGGGAGATACAGCATGGGACTACTGTACATAATGATGAATTGTTTTAAATCCTCACTCCAAGCCCAGAGAAGTCCTGTTCAGAGATGTAAAGAGTAACTGGGCAGCCACAGGACAGACAGCAACAGTTCAGTATTTTGTAAGATCCCCTGGCATGTAAGTGTGCATATTCAGACATTAACTTCACACTAATAACACAACAGATCTGTGACACTGTCTCAGAAACGCTATGAATTCTTAAGGAAAGCGATTCACCAGAGCTTTAAGTTTGCTTAATATATGTTTTTTCATGGTTGGTTAAGGCAATAAAAGCAACAGAAGTCAATTTGTGTTCCGGTCCACTTTCATGAGAAAAATTCCCACTTGCTAGGTAAAAAGAAATAATAATTTAAATTTTCCCTTAGACCTGACATAGTTCTTTCACAAACCTGTAGACAGTGTTGGAACATAGCTGGTTCAGCGGTGGCTGTCAGCAGGGTTTGCTGAGGGCACGTGCTAAGCCAGCTTGCCCGCGAGGGCTGAGCCCTGACAGGTTTATTCTCCGTCTGGTGCCTTGACTGCTTTTAGTAGTGGAGCTAACGTTGGGGTGTGTGTTGGCAGAATGGGTGGAGTTCACGCCGTACGAGGTGGGCTTCCTGAAGTACGGAGCCTTCATTCGTGCAGAGGATTTTGGCAGCGAGTTCTTCATGGGTCGCCTGATGAAGAAGCTCCCTGAGTCCCGGATCTGCTTCATGCAAGGTGACTCACCAGCCTGGGGGTGTGACAAGATTTTAATACAAACACTAATGATTCTGGAAACTAGTCCCCAGAACACTGTTGTTCTACACGTGGCAGCAGAGGTACTGGGCCAGTCAGCTGAAATTCAGCATGTCTCCTGAGACTCATTCAGCTGCCCTTGCTAGCAAAGGTGGTTTTATCATTTGGACTAAGATAAAATGAGACTAAAATGACAATTAAGTTGTTATGTACCTTCCTGAGTGCTTTAGAAACATCACCATTTTCTGCAGCTTGCAAGACATTTTGGAAGTTGGAAATCTGTGAGACTGTGGCAGCTGAAGGAAATGTTGAGAAGAAATAAAAAGGGCAAGAAAGAGGGGAATCAGGGAAGGATCTGGCTGAAAACATTTCTTTATCAGAGGAAAAAGGAAATGAAAATTGGAAAATGACAATGTAAAATTTCTAAAAAAAAAAAAAAGTTTCAGGTAAAACATGGTGGGAGGAAAAACACTTTGAAATTCTTCTGAAATAAGTTTGCCTTCTGAGTCAGCTTTACCACTGAGATAGATGTCTGGATTTATGCAAAAATTGGACAGAAATATGAGAAGGAGCTGTAAAGAGCTGTGGAAGGAACAGAAGTCAGTTTTTAAAAGAACTTCCTTGTGTTTACCTCAGCACTACTTATTATACCTCTCCCACATCGTAGGAATGTGGAGTAGTATCTTCTCCAAAAACCTCTTGGATGCCTGGCACGCAGCTGACAATTCAGAGGACTTCTGGCACAGGTGGACCCAAGACAAAGTGACAGAAATAGGTAAATCTCAAGTGCCCTTTGACTTATGGCCTCCCTTCTCCAGGCCTCTCTGGTAGGGTAACTGCACTCACATTTCTCATTTTTGAGTTTTTCTGTCATCCTGGCACTCTCAGCCTTGGGGTATGAGAGGCACCGGGAAAATCAAGTGATTTGATTTTACTGAATAGCCAGTGTTTTGCTTAAATAGGAGATTGCTATCAGAAGGAAATGCACCATCAAACAGACCTTGATGGAAAGGAGATAGGGATGGGGACATTAGGTAGTCCCTAAAGTGTTGTGTTTAAAAGGCTTGGAGAGAAGAACTTCTGTCAAAGCCTCATGTCAACTCTTTGTTAGCCAGGAGAGAAGCTTGACTGTTTCCTTTCCAATATCTATTTGCCCTGCATAGTGCATGCCTCCCTCAAAATCTAACTGAACTGAAAGATATAGTAGAGGTCAAAGGAAGTCGATGTAGCGGAGGTCTATTACACCAGCTAAAAGAGGCGGCTCCATACTGAAGGACCATTCCTTGAAAATGCTCACAAACATTTTCATGTTAAAATTCAAGCAAAACCAGTGATTTCATACCAAACAGACTTGGGTCACATTTCTGTGGACTATATTTTTGGAAAAAAACCCCAAACTCTTTTGTTTGGATTTATATAAATAATTTGTGTTGAATTCAGCTGGCCACACCCAAACCCAATTGAACAAGCTGTTTTTTTAAAAGTAAAAATATTTAGCTTAAAAATAAACTGTTCAAATTTTCCTATTCTTTTCAAAATAAGTTTTGAATTTCATATTTAACCTCCACAGAATCTAAAAGCAGGAATCCCCTCAAATGTATAAATAAAAATATTTACCCTGCTTTTTATTTTCTTGGAAATGTGAATTATTTTAATGTATACTGAAATCATGTTGTTTTATGAGAAAAATACACCTTTTGAGTTGCTGGAGCACATCCAAAGAAGGGCAATGAAGCTGGTGAGGGGTCTGGAGCACCTCCTCTTTTGAGGAGCGGCTGAGGGAACTTGGGTTGTTCAGTCTGGAGAAGAGGAGGCTGAGGGGAGACCTTATCACTCTCTAAAACTACCCGAAAGGGGGTTGTGGTGAGGTGGGTGTTGGTCTCTTCTCCCAAGTCACTAGTGATAGAATAAAAGGAAATGGCCTCAAGTTGCACCAGGGGAGGTTTAGACTAGATACTAGGAAAAATTTCTTTACTGCGAGAGTGGTCAAGCATTGGAACAGGCTGCCCAGGGAGGTGGTGGAGTCACCGTCACTGGAGGCGTTCAAAAACGTGTGGACGTGGCACTTCAGGTTATAGTTTAGTGGGCATGATGGTGTTGAGTTGATGGTTGGACTTGATGATCTTATAGGTCTTTTCCAACCTTAATGATTTTGTGATTCTTTGTGATTCTGTGGGGTTTAGAAAACAAAAGTAAGTTTATATTTTTGTCAAGACATTAACTGGAATTCACAGCAGACTATAGGGAAAAATAATGCAATGCTGAGAGCTGTGAACATGTGATTACTGTCAGTACCAAAGAGTTGTTGACTCTTTCTCCTGTCTGCACCTAGCCTCCTCTTAACTGTGGTTATAATTCAATTGCAATGTCATTTATGCTGTGTATCTCTAGAGGAACAACCGGACTTGCCTGAGAAGCCATATGAGATGGCTACATGCATGTTCACTCCTACGAGCGGCCTCTCCACCGCTCTCCGAGATATCCTGACAGACCGCCCTGCCGTCTCCAAGTACCACAACTTCCTGAGGGGCTTCCAGATGCACAACGAGTACATCCAGCAGGAGCATTTCACAAAATGGAAAGGTGAGGACAGCACTTCTGCCTACGTACCCAGTGGTCATCAGGGTGCACGCACAGGCTGGGATTCAGTGAGGGGCGTTTGTACATCCTGAAGAGAACCGAGTGGGTTTTGTGGTTAGTTGTTAGTGCTTACTGAGAGGAGAGGAGGGAGAACAAAGTAACTCCTCACATCCTGTGCTTCCAATAACACAACTGTTCAGTTTTTGGATCATTTGGTACTGAAACTCCTCACTGGGATAAAAATTGCTGGGGTGGGGCTCTGCACATATGGAACTCCTGCCTACGTTTTGGTGCAGTTCATGGGTTTGGAAGCACCAAAAAAACATGAGTGGAGAGGCTGAAGGGAGCTTTAGGATTGCTGCATGCTATCCTAAAGCAAAGGGAACATCCTAGATGGGAGGGAAGCTCGCCTTCCTTTTGTTTTCTAACTTGACAGATGCGTTTCTGCAGTTTGCTAATAGCTCTGAATCTTCTACTCCTTAGACACCTTGCTAGACACCTCTCCTAATGACCTGAGAGGCAACTCGGAGCACCTGGAGTTGGTGGATGCAGCTTTCTTCTTTGAAACTAGCTGCCCACCCCTTATGAGACCAGAGCGGAACGTGGATGTTATCATACACTTAAATTACACTGGTGGATCACAGACCTTGGTGAGAAGTCTCAAAAACACCTGTCCTTGTTTAGCAACGGCTTTTCCTTTGCTTTCCACAGCTTTCAGACAGGCGTCTGTAAAATGTGGTACTTAGTGGAATTTAGTAATATAGTGTTTCCAAACCTTAGAAGAAGAATGGAAATACCCAGAGGGGAAAATATCTCTGTTTTTCTCAAACTACTTTTGCTATAGCCCTAAGTGCTTCACCAATGAATAACAGAGCAGCACAGTGAAGTTATGATGGTTGAGCTACAACTTCTATTACAATTATATGTAAAATTTAATAGCACAAATACCGCTGGGAAACCTTTGTCTGTGATTCAGATGCTGAATTTAATCTGCATTTTCCCTAAACATGTAAGATTTTATTTGTCTTTTTATTTTAATATGTGATTTTGTATCTGTCCAAGAACAACCTAGTGAGTGAAGAATTTCTTAATCTTTATTTTTATCTTTTAATAAATGCATTTTTTCTCCTTAAATAGTGGGCTTGAAGCAAGATATCAAATGCATTTACTATGTTTGCAGAGGTATGAGCTGGTTAAAATGGTTATATAGATTTTGAAAGTGGTATTCACCACATATAAAGACAGATTTAGACTTCTGAATATAGAATTGTAATTGTAAACCTGTCCCTGAAGGGCACGACAGAAAACACAAAGTTCACTGGTTAAGGTTCTGTCATTTTTGCAAGCGGAAGATACTTTAATGCTGCTCTTTCTGACACTGTGATGCCACATGATATATATTTGTCTCTGTACTGCAGTTGAAAAAGAGTATATGTAATAACTTGCACTACATTTCTTTCCTAAGTCTTTTGGCAATATTTAATTCGAACAAACTGCAGTGGTACTTCAGTATTTTGTTAGATAATTTAACAAAGTCATCACAAATGAGTTTTCTGATGAATGCTTTTAGTGCTGTATTTTAAGGTCTAAAATATGCTAGCTTGAAATCTCATATTATTTCAAAAATTCAAAGTAAATGAGTAACTTGGTCTCAAAACCCTGCTAAAGTCTATTGAGGTCAACTCACAAGTTATACTGCTATATAAATAGATAATGTGACTGTGAAACTTACTGTCTTGGACTGCCTGAAAATTTAGTTTTGTTTAGATCTACATTTTTCTGACTTAGTTCTCTTTTAATTAATGATGGTCTGAAAAACATGCTTTGAATTAATCTGTTTTGTTCCTAAATCGTATACCCATTTGAGAGATGTGCATTGCTACATATTTAAACCCTGTTTACCACCTTGATATTAGCTGTTTTCCTGTAAGACTATTTCCAAATAGCTCCTCAGGCAAGAGAAAAACAGCCCCTGGGGCTGCAGGCGCTCACATCATTGCTGGCTGTCCAGTGCTATCAGTCTGTTTTGTGCAACTTGGCATGAATTACTGGGCTTTGGCAGCAGCCTGATGGTCTTGGGTATTTTCTCCTTACACTGCTTCTGTTGGGCCATGACCAGCCCCTGGAGCAGGCTTGCAGATACTTCTCGGAGCAGGGAATTCCGTTTCCCAGCATTGGGCTGAAGGACGATGAGAAGAACCTGAAAGAGTGCTACATGTTCGATGGGGCAGACACCCCAGGAGCTCCTCTGCTGCTTTACTTTCCATTAGTGAATGACACCTTCCAAAGATACGTAGCACCTGGTAAGTTAAGAGCACTCAGCTAATTTTATTGACCCAATGAACTTTCTCACTCCCTGGGTGTTTTTTCCTCATCTCAGTAGAAAAACCCATTGTTTGTTTGCTTGTTCCTACTAGAAAATACATTGCAAAATGGGATGACACAAACTGTTTGCAAAATCAGGTGAAATCTTGTGCATAATTTTGGTTTGAGTCTTGGTGCAATTCAGTGAAAGAAGAAATGTGTTCCTCAAACAGAGGAATGAAAACTAATTTCTTTTTGTGATCCTCAAAAGCTTACTTTAGTGTGTAGAACAAAGCATATTTTTCAGATTACGTACTTTTATGACAGTCAGATCTAAGGGAGAATTACGTGTACAGTATAGAATGGTTCTATGGAGGGCCACTGTGCTTTTTATTTGGACTAAGGTTGTATATGCTGGAAAATCAAAGAAATAGTACATAAACTAATACAGTCACTGTGTCCTTTTGGGCTTTGTTTTTATGATAATTTCCAGGGCTACTAATATTCTGCTTCCTCCTGTCCTATATATCTCTTTATTCCTTTTACCTTTAGTATGTATTCTACTCAAGAACCTGCAGGGTAAGACTTGAGCACCTGTGACCACATGAAATGATGTGCCATGAGCTGGCCAGTAGGAGGTGCTGGTTGCAATGGAATGATGTTTAATGACTTTTTTTTTTTTTTTTTATTCCAATAATCTTTGTTCAGAAGTAGATTTTTCAGAGATCATAGCACTGCCCTTGTCTTTCACAGCAATTGCATCCGTGGTCTCTCTGTTCTTGACATTGTCTGCCAGAGTACTGTAATTCCCTGGGACTAGACAAACACCTTCCTTTTTTCCGTTGACAGGCATGTCACGTAGTGCTGCCGAAATGGAACTGGGCAAGGTTGACATCTCCAGTTTCTGCTCTCCATACTCAACGAGGGAGGTCTCGCTGAAAGCAGAAGATTTCAACAAGCTCCTGAAGCTGACTAATTACAACATCATGAACAACGAGAACACGATTCTTCAGGCCTTGCGCGTGGCTGTCGCACGGAAGAAACAAGCTGCGAGCCAGCCCGTATCGCAAGCACAGTCCTCTGCTTGAACAGCATTTTCCTCTCCCTTACTATTTACCATGACACTACATATGTGATAGCTACTTCACTGTTCTTGTCAGGTGCCATCTCTTTCTAACTAAGTAACCTTCTCAAAAAAGAAAACTTGAAGTACTTATTTCAAAGCCGCATGGTTTGGTTTACTAAGCAGTAGCTGCTTTTTGATCCGGAGTTGTGATATCAAACACAGCCGTCTGTGTTGTTAACACCATCTCACTGTGATGCTCAAGAGGTGAAGATTCAGCTGTGTG
>NW_010540089.1:18712-21261 GCF_000687285.1 Phaethon lepturus | reverse complement strand
GGAAAGAGTTTTAGCTCACTCTCTCTTCAATCTCTTATTGTCTTGGTAGCTAGTAGCTAGTATTTTTTCATCTGCAAAATATTCTGGCATTTCACTGGGACCATTGTTAGCAAATCCATAAAGCCCTCTTCAGGCACAGAAGGTGGTGACCATGCAGTATCAATTTAAATCATTTTACTTGGTTTTAATAACTTGAATTAAATGGTGTTCTGCCTTTTAAGAGTTTTGCTTTCCAGATGCTTTTTTGCATTAACTGTTGTGAAATAGATACATCTTATCTAAATCTAATCGAAGGATATTCGATTTTTCAAACTTGTGCTGGATACCACTGCCTTTTAAGAGTTTTGCTTTCCAGATGCTTTTTTGCATTAACTGTTGTGAAATAGATACATCTTATCTAAATCTAATCGAAGGATATTCGATTTTTCAAACTTGTGCTGGATACTGTATGGGTGGATGGTCTTTTAGATCTTTGATGACATCTATTCTTACCAATTAAATCAAACTTAACAAATTTGTTTTGAAGGACTGTTGCCATTTCCACTCACAATCACCTGTGTTCTGTCTCAGATCACGTGTGTGCACTGCAGTTGTCTCCCCGAAATGCAAGTTTGCTTTAGCATCATCTGGACCTCATTCTATATAATGAATTGAAAGATTACTGAAACAAAGAGCATGTGAGGGGGATAGCAGGATGTACAGTAATTGCACACACAGAATCACAATGGAGAAATGGAGTAAGATACCAATATTCTGTTCACTGCATCATAGTTGCTAAACAACCACTAAATGTAAAATACAGCTCCTAGGTATAGTAGTACAAATTAAGATTATATGATTGCCACAGTTTACCTAGTTATTTGACAAGTACGTTGGAATGCAGTGACTGAGGGGAAAAGCTGATTTATACACAAATAGCACAAAACATAAGAGTTCTCAAGCACCAGTGCAGTTGCCAAAGAAGAGAAGTAATGCCTGTCCTGGGGTTGCACTAAATGATACGTGCACACATCTGATAAAGGACCTGATGAGAAATGCATTGAGAAAAAGAAGCACTTGTCTTCAAGCTGTACAGGAGAACGGTTTGTAACACAGGAAACAATTGTGTGTCATTCCCAAGAAGCAAGAGTCTTGTCCAGCAAAGAATGGATGTTGATCAACCATCATTGCACACCTGAATGTGGATATATAGCAGAACAAATATCTTGCGTTTCTTACTCTTCAGCTAATGAGACTTTACAAAAGTAAATCCTCTGCCCCTTTGGACAGTTTTTCAGATGTTATGAAAAATTATTAACTGTTTGGATTAAAAAGAAAAAAGATAAAGCCCAGGCGTTTTGAGGAGAAGGGAATCTACTCAAACACACTGAAGGCCAAGAAAGGTCCAGCACAGAAAGATATGTAGCTTCTGTTTCTAGCGTGAATTCTTCCTCTGAGGCGAGTTACTGGAGAAAGACAGGTGGTCTTTTCTAGAACTGGAGCTGGTTAAGAAGTTGGTTTTTGCTGTCCTTTTGGTCCCAGTCCCACAGAAGCATTATGAAAGAAAGGCAGGTGCTGGCAGCTGGGAGCTTGTCAAAGGCCAGCCAGGATGAGACGTACAGGACTCCCTCACCTCCCTGTGTATCCTGGCCTAAAATAAGTAGGCAAGAGCTACAGAAGAGTCTTTTCTCTCCACAAATTTCCCAACAAGGTACATAGACAATTTCAACTTTATCTTCTAAAATCCTGTCCACTCTTTTATCTGAAAAGCCACTGATGTGCTGAAAATAAGGTACCCGAACTGTCAAAATGGGCATCGTGACTGAATCCCTAATGCCTGCCAGGTAGGATGTCGTCATATTTGTCAGAGTCCTCCTGTTATTGCAAAGATATGGGCATTGCACCAGCTTTGCCACGTCTGTGGGCTCCATGAGGTACTCTGGTTCAGTTTCACTTTTCAGCTGTTGGCCCTTGTTGAGGATTTTTTTGACAGGATTAGATACTGTGCTTCACTTTGCCTGTGGACTTTTTGATAGTAAATGGTGTGTGTCCAGAGAAGGGCAATGAAGCTGGTGAGGGGTCTGGAGCACAAGTCTTGTGAAGAGCAGCTGAGGCAACTGGGGTTGTTCAGTCTGGAGAAGAGGAGGCTGAGGGGAGACCTTGTTGCTCTCTACAACTACTTGAAAGGGGGTTGTGGCGACGTGGGTGTTGGTCTCTTCTCTCAACTAACTAGTGATAGGATGAGAGGAAATGGCCTCAAGTTGTGCCAGGGGAGGTTTAGATTGGATATTAGGAAAAATTTCTTCACTGAGAGGGTGGTCAAGCATTGGAACAGGCTGCCCAGGGAGGTGGTGGAGTCGCCATCTCTGGAAGTGTTCAAGAAACGTGTGGATGTGGTGCTTCAGGACATGGTTTAGGGGACATGGTGGCGCTGGATTAATGGTGGGACTTGATGATCTTGAAGGTCCTTTCCAACCTTAGTGATTCTGTGATTCTGTGGTGAGCACCTGTTCCTTCCTGGTTTTACCAGCATCAGACTTGTCAGAAAACACATATTCCTGACACAAGGG
>NW_010540089.1:10469-18700 GCF_000687285.1 Phaethon lepturus | reverse complement strand
GGAAAGAGTTCTCCAAGGATCGCTCCTACAGCCTGCTCTACCTTCTGTATGTCCCTTGTCAGAATTTGTGACGCACCCTAAAATCTCAGATAATCTGAACCAAACCAGAAATAGTAGTTTCTCAGACACTGTCACGGTGTTTTGGTTTACTGGGCTCTCTGTTTGCTATACATTCACGCTAGATGTCTCGTCCCAGGTGCCTGTGCTGGGATTACTACCAGGTCCTCTTCTAGCAAAGGCACTTGGCAGCCAGCGTCTGGGATGCAGTTCCACGCTCTGCAGCACTTACTGTGGAGGAAACTCCCACAGAGCGTACCCCTCGGGTATGAGAGGTGATAGAGGCCTAGAGGTTGGTCCTCCTTTTTTCCTTCCTTGAATTTTTCAAGAAGTAGTTGTTTCCCAGCTGCTTTGGGGTAAGCCAGTCATTCCCTACCTCTTTCTCTATCTCAGCTGAACACTCCTCAGTGCTGTTTAGTTAGAGTTGTGTTTTGTTGAGGTTTGTTTTTTGTGGGTTTTTGTTTGGTTTTGTGTTTGTTTTTTTGGTTTTTTGTTTTTTTTTTGTTTTTTGGGTTTTTTTTTAACCTGTGGGCAGACATCTTCTATAGTCTTGGTGCTACCATAGCCTTTCATCCCCAAGTCAGACTTTTCCAGGGGAATGGTTCAGGAAACATCAGTTCAGCCACTGCAGAATTTAACAAAACTGTCCAGGTTGAGCCACTTTCAGATCAGTTTTCTCAGTTTTGGGATAAATAGCCAAGGCTGCTTGTCTGATTGTGGGTCTTTTTTGCCGGACACAATGTGAATGGGAATGTTATCTTGTGCCATTTCACAGCTCTTTAATTGGAGGGGTATTGAGGGTAGATGCGTAATCCTAAAATGGTTGATGACTAAACTGACATTCAGTGAAAAATTGTAAGGCCAGAATTGACAGTTTTTAATGTGTGTTTTCTGGAGTGTGTATGTGTAGGAGGGGAAGGCAGGCTGTGGGTACTGTGAGTGTATGGTATCACCTCCTGCAGTTCTCAACCAGTCATTTCATATCAGAAATCTGGGTGTGTTAGTAGGTGGACCTGTGCAAGGGCTATTCACCTGTGTATCTGCTGCCGCACAGTTTTCTGCCAGAAAATGGAAAAGTTGCGTATCGTTTTTATATCATAGTTTGATGACACTGCGTCATGTTTAAAACATCTAGATGTTAACATTTGAGACGAATCAATGTATACCCTACTCTGGAGGAGAATTTATTCTTTTTGTCTTGGTTTAGTCAGAAGTTTTGTGTTTGTGGAAGGGTTCTGAAAGCAGGAAAATGCATATCCACCTGAAGAGTATATGAATGAAATTGGGGAAACATCTAGCAGCAAGCAACTCAACCCCCTCTACCTCCAAGAAAAGGAAAATAAATAAAATTTTGTTGAAATAGAAGGTCTTTTCAAGTTATTTAATCCACAATACTTTTGGTTGTTGATTGGGGTGCTGTAGAGCTCTGTTTTCCTCCAGCCTACATGTAGCTGCTATTAGCTTCTCTGATTTGTGCATTGTTGAGACTGCCAGGTCATAGGTATCCACGCGTAAGTGCTGTACGTTATCACTGCCTTATCTTAAATTGCTAATAACTCTTGGCACCTTGGTGTGTACAGCCTTCCCCCAAAACACACCTCTGGTGTTTAGCTATCAAATAAAGTCAACAAATTCCCCCTCCTTCTCTCTTCATACTTTCCCTTTCAGGAAATGAGAAAGGTGGGGCATGCATAAGCCACTTGCTCCTCAGCAGGCACCTCCTTAAAATTTGCAGAGGTACTTTGTGAATCATTGCCAGCTGTTGCCTCTAACAGTGAAGTGACATCTGTATCTGACTTCTGTGCAGCTGGGAGCACGATGGGATCATACTGGAGTGCTCATGAGGTAAGACCACAAAAATTCAGGTCATAATTCATTAGAAGCTGGAGATGACCTGAGGTGGGGTTTGTGACTCAGATTCTGGTGCCTAGAAGAAGACTTTGGGAGCTGTTAGTCCAAATTCATGTACATATTTACTTACTTATGTTACAATGACTGATACCTTTGCTAATATTGGCTGCCCTGTGGAGGCACTTTTGGTAGGGGATGGAAGTTCAGCCACAAGTGGGTGATCCACGCGGAGGCTGGGAAGCAGTCTGAGGTCACTGTGGATTTGGGCTGAATCTGTGGTTTGATGTAACATTATGTAATTTGGGCTATTCCACAACACAGCGTCTGCCAGCTATGAGTATAGTCACATGCTGTGCCCAGGTAGCTGTGCTAGCAGCCACCTGGTAGTGGTGTACACAGGAAGGTCGCTGACTAAAACCAGGGATTAATCATGGACACAAAGATGGTCCTAGTTTGATATTTGTGCATGACTGACAGCCAAGAAAATCTTGATCTGCCTTTGTCCATAATCTCTGAGACTATTTTTAATTTTTTTTTTTTAATTTTTGTTGTGGAACATAACCACGAGGGAAATTCCTAAAACTGCCTGTTGGGCTCCAGGGACTCAACGTACTATATTGTCTTCTCAGCTCTGAAATTAACCTGCTGTTTGACTATGAGCAAGTTATTTAATCATCCTGTGCCCCGCTTCCCTTGTTGTAAAATGGAGATTATAGAGTTTCTCTCCATAACATAGATGTGTGTTAACGTAAGTGTACATTGGTGCTTGGAGACCACAAATGTGGGATCCCCATGGCTTAAGAAATAAAAAAGCATGAACATCTAACCAAACTGGTTAAAGAAACACTAAGGACCTACATGTTCATCCTTTTGAAAGGCAGGGAGGGTAATGAACATGAGTCTGGCAATGGTCTTTGTGTGGAAAGTACATGTACAAAGCAAGAAATGGGATTGTCCTCTCTACTCTTCCCCTTGCCCTTAACTGCTGAAACAGCCTCATGAGAGAGAGTAAAAGCATAGGCTTCTTGTTGATGCGGGGGGGCAAGAGAATTACTCCATCCAGAACCTGAATCCGGACAGAAGACATTAAAACACGCCCTTCTGCTTTGGAGTGAGACATAAAATACGGACCAAGGTCGGCTTATCATAATTCAAGAGTGATAGGGGAGTTTGCATCCACCTTCTCAGCTGGGTCAATTCCTAACTGGAAAAAGAACTGGAGTGACGTAATCTCCCTAAAGGGATTTAATGGAGTCATCTTGCTAGCACAGAGTGGGAGAGGGATTAGGTAATGACTTCCAGTGAAGCAACAGCTAAAGTTTCAGGTACTAAAACCTGCAAGAATTAGCTTGCTCTTTCCTAGCTTGCTTTTCCAGCTTAATTGTTGATTAAAATTTGTTTTAAATTAAAATGTCCTGTCATGTAATGCAAGCATTAATTTTATTTAAAACCATTTTACTATGTTATCCATTTTACATATCCATGTTATTTCTTCCATCAATGACATACATACACAGAGGAATATTTCCTCTTTTTCTGCCTCTTTTTTTAATGCCACATAGGCATGGTTTTAACTTCCAAAGCAGTGCAAGTAGTTCATCTTCCAATTTTGCTGCACGGCTTTGAAAATGGACACATGTTTTATGAAGCATAAGCGATTTCATATTAATGCAGGTAATAACTGTCACTTTTCTGCAGAGTGAAGAATGCCCGTGCTGCTCACTCTCTGTGAAAATCATAAGAATGAGAAATCTGAGAAAGGCAGATCTGTGTGAGTATCACAGTCTTTCCTTGCGGTTCCCAGTAGTTCAGTTAGGAAAGCAGAGAGTATAGGCAAGCACTGTAACTTGTATCTGTGTATGAAGTGTCACCATGGTTTCAAATATTGATGCATGTTTGAATTTGGACTATTCTCAGAATACATTTCTGTATAAACAATACCTTTCAGTTTATAGAGTGTTACTATTAGTGGAAATATCAAAGGTCTACTGTGGTGCACCGTAAAGTATCTTAACCTCTAACAAACTTCAGAGCCAGTTTTGCTGAACAAATTCAGCTGCTAATTCTCAGCTGCAGTTTTTGAGGCTCTGAGATGCAGGATGCACCTCTGCTTCCTGACAAAAATGCCAGCACTGATGTTGAGCGGCTGCCAGAGCCCTTGGGGTAACGTGGGAGCTTTGGTATCATCTTCTGTATTTGTCTGTTTTTTGCAGACAGCAGAAATACATACAGGTTATATATAATACATTCAGACTCTGAATTTCTATTTGCTTAAAAAAAGAAAGAAAGAAAGAAAGAGAAGCATTATATATCTTATTGTCAAACAACTTTTTTTCTGTCAAATGTTTACTGAAATGTATCCAAATGCCATACTTTCAAAGCAAAACCATTACCATTTAAATGTTTACGGGGACTTGGTGGAATGCATGGAAGTGGAAGTGGAGAGAGAAAAATCTCAACAGTTACTCAGGTAGAAGCAAGCAAGCTGAAGGTCAACTCAAATACCTGCCTCAGAGAGAAAGAATAAGGCAGGAATGTAATGGAAAGGAAGTGAATATGAACCTTTGCATATTAAGTAAGACCGAGCGGACTCACAAGAGTATTTGCCTCTATGGAGATTCCTATTCAATTCTTGCTTTTCTGCTCTGGAGCCTAGCACAGGAATATTGCCTTTTCTTGAAAACAGCACATCTTCAGAGAAGAATGGAAGGATGGTTCAGTTCCCTCTCTGTCTTTTTAATCTCAGCTGAACTGTTTTTTGGCATAAATGATACCAGCCCAAGGGAATGCCTAAATTTCCCTGACAGCCAATAGCACTAAGATAACCACCTACAGAGTTGAGAACCAAATATCTGACTCTGTCCTTAAAATCAGGGATGTTTATTTCCTTCTCAGCATTTTATAATGATTGGAAATGACAGCCTTTACATTCTTAAGGACCAAAGAACTTCCCAAAATCCACTTTTATTAGTCTTTACCCTGTATCTTCATTTTGAGCAGATGTTTGACTGCCTGATTGCAGGTATGAAGCTATATCAATGGAGATTTGCTTCCAAAGCCAGATGTAGTGGAAGGTCTGTTCTGGCAAGAGCCAGAAGCAGCAGTGCTAAGTGCCTGGGTCTGAGAGGAGCAGCCTCGTCCATTCCCCATCACAGTTGCCTTTCTTTATCGTGCAACAGAGCACCACGTTCTATTTTCCCTCTGAGAATCAGGAGCAAGTTACCTGTGGCACAGCAGAGAGCCGGTGAGACCTTATCTGCACCGTACCTGCGTGCTCTCTCAGAGCTCTTAATTTCACCAGCGGAGCCATGCCGTCTGGTGTGATACACATCACAAGAAATGAGACTGTGTTAAAAAGCATTAAGTTGAATTAGGAAACCAACATGAGTGTGTAGTAGGAACCCTTACCTGGCAGCCCTTCCGTTCTTGACAAAAATGTTGTGCAGCGAGCATTTACCACCTAAACAATGAGAGAAGTCCTCAGAGGAAGAGATCCAAAGGCATCCGTTAAAAAACTCTGTCGTGGAAGAGAGAGGTATTGGCATGTACAGGAAGGTTCACTTTGTAGTCTATACCAGGTTTGGAGTGAAACAAGTGGAGACTTTGAAAGCAAGTTGGGGAATCCTAAACTATGCATTTCATTGCACATGAATAGAGTCACTTGAATGTAGCAACAAGGATTTAAGAAGAAAGTAGAGACAGCTAGTTAGGCCTACATATCTGTATTTCTGTAGATATTTACTTTCCCAGGATTAGTCTTTGCTCAAAAGTGATTTTTTGTTTTTATTTTTTTGTGTGTGTGGGGGAATATATTTGTCATGTAATTAATTTATTTAATCAACGATTTGTAAATATTTGAAATATATTTGTCTCAAAATATATTTTAGGAAAAGACTATGTTTCCCATGTACATTTACTTGTTTTAATGATCGTTTCTGTACAATTTAAAGTTGTTAGGAGAGACAGAGATGAGGACAGAGAGTTGAAAGATGGCACAGAAATAATTCAAACTGCAAAGAGCCATTGACGCTTTGTTGGAGTCAGGGTCTGATTAGACCAAGCTGTGGTTTTTGGAAGACTGCATGTCAAAGATGAGTATGCTTTGCTTTTCTTCAGCTGTGGCACTGTGCAGCTAGTGTCCTGCTTGTGCAGAGGGACTGCTACCCACAACCCACAGTGTCCATGCCTTTAGACACATCTTGCACATGCCATATAATATAGGACTTGGTCTTTTATTACAGGATAGCTGTGGCAATCTTCTATAATCATGATCTTCTGACCTTTTCCCTTTGTGTCAGACAAAAGGTTGTATTTGTACATAGCATGAGTGTAATAACAAGAATTAGTCTATTAATGTGTGTTGAAATCTGATAGGAATAAGGCTTACTCATGAATCAGAAGGATTTGCTGCTACATTATGGAGGTTATCAGGCAACTACAATCTCAGTAATACGTATCATTCCCAAGACACAGCTGTTGCAATTTCTGGGTGTGTTCAAGTTTGGCTAAATTTTCCCTGTCAAAAGTTGTAAGAATAGTGATACCAGACCAGGCCAAAGTTTCATCTGCATCAACAGTATGTCCCCAGAACCAGCCTATAATAAATGCTTTTGGTCAGGACAAACACCAATGCATGCTTTTCCCTGCCCTACTCTCCCAAGAGATCTGTGGTTCATGACCATTATGGCCCAGAGATCTGGCTCCCGAGTCAAAAGTAGTGTTTGCATTTAATTGCCATACCCAAAATGCTTGCCCCTTGGAGGCCTATAAGAGATCTTACTTTGATATCTTTCAGATCACTTTGCACTGGTCAGAAACACAGGTGCTCTCTCTCAGTGTCACAGGAAAACACCAGCCCCAGTTTCAGGATGTTATTCTTCAGGATACGGTTTAGTGGGCTTGGTGGTGTTGGATTGATGGTTGGACTTGATGATCTTAAAGGTCTTTTCCAACCTTAATGATTCTGTGATTTTTCGGGGAGGTCTGCATACTTATATTGCTAATTAAACGGTTATGGACATTTCTTTTTTCTCTTCTTTGCCTTGCATGGGCAGCAGAAACGCCTACCTGAGAAGAGCTGGTCCTCCTCAGGCTGGCCTGAAAAGGCCTTTTCTGCATGTTAGTTAGGGTTAGCTCTTACACAAAGACAACTGGCCCCTTGTATTTATTAGAAAAATGGCAGAAAACTTACCATTAACAGCTGCATGACTGCAGCTGTCTCTTGTTTTAAAACTGTGAAAGTTTTGTGGCTATCACAAACCTTCCTAAATGCATCCACTATTTCTGCAAACTCTGGATTCACTGCCTTGATGGTGCTATGTCTCTGCAGCTGTATAGGATGGTATGTGGAGATTTTGGAGAGAAGTGTTTAATCGCCCATGGTCTGAACCTAGCTTGAGGCACCGGCAAAATAGAGCCATTGGCAGCATCAGGAGCAAGAGTCACAGGATGAGGTGCCTGGGCTCTCCACGTTCCTGCACCCCCGTTGCAGCGCACAGGGACACAAGAATGGCTGTGCTGGATCAGACCAAAGGTCTCTCCTGGACCGTGTTTGAAAGTGGCCAAAGGCAGGTGCTTGGGGAGGAGTATGAGAGGAGAGTCAAAATATATAGTGCACTTTGCACAATGTGCTCTCCCAGCTTTTGATCACTTTAGACTTGGTAACTTCCCAGGCCAAATACAGTTTTTCTATGAATGCAGCAACATCTCCAAGTCTACTCTTGAACCTACATAAACTCTATGAATTAACAACAGTTTTTGTCCAGCCTCTGGTTCTCATGTCACTAAAACCTTTGCTGTGATCTCAATGCCTCATCCTTGTGGTGGCAAAAATCATTTTTGCCTTCACTGCTGAAAGGCCTTGAATTTGTTCTGCTGTCCAGTGACTTCCCATGACCTTCCCTTATTTTTCCTGTCAGCTGACGTAGTAGAGATTGACTTTCAGAAGGTTTCCCACATGTGGGAAAGGATTGGTTGTTGCAAAACTCTTGTTTTCCAAGGGCTGGTCCTCCAGCCAAAGTCACTGGAAGTGGGCATAGCTTTCATCTTCAAGTCCTGACATTCTTTTCTTTATAGAAGCCTTTGAAGGTCCCTTGAAGCCACCTTTATTCAGGGCTCTGCATTTCCACCATTCAACCATGGGTCAGTTTCTTTCTGGAGAGACTTCTCTGCTGGCCACATACCACCGCACTTCACCCCCGTGTGCTGATTATAACAAGAACTAGACCCACGCTATGTAAATTCCCTAGAGTAGATCTTGTTTTCAGCGTGGCTGCCCAGACCTGCCTCGCGGTGCACGGTCCCATCGGAGCACACTTGGTGCT
>NW_010540089.1:5978-10438 GCF_000687285.1 Phaethon lepturus | reverse complement strand
CCGCTGTCCCGAGGGCCTGCTGCCCCAGCCACAGCAGGGCACGGGCTGCCTTGCACAGCTGGCAAATCTGGTTTAGCACAGCCCTTTTCTTGGTGTCAGGGCTCACTGATCTTCCGGGAGGGAGAGTAAGTATCTTCTACACTGCAAATTGATACCTATGGGAGAGAAACCTGTTTCATGGGCTACAAGTGAAATATAAAGTGACATCTTCTACATACATGTATTTCACAGAAATATTCCCTTCAGGAAACAAAAAATGTCTTTAAAAATATTGGCTTACCCTACTTTGTATTTAGCAAAGTCCAGGGCCCTAGAAAGCTTTTACTGGAATGGTCTATGGCTACTTTTTTTTTTTTCTTTAATATGACAAGCTAATCTTAATCAGCATTCTCATTAGATAAAGCTTAGGCTTGTCTTTAACTATAGTATTAAACCGGGGTCTTGTAAAATCTGAGCCCTGTTGCTATGTAATTTCATAGCAAACTCCCAATACTACACTGTCCATCCATTTCAAAAGTTGGAAGGCAGTAGTACTAATGTTTTTCCTTACATCACCTAAGCCCCGTGTAACAGAATCATAATAACGACATCCCTTTCGTTGCCATGTTCTCCAACGGGAACCACGGTGAGCAGGAAGGACGGACTGAAGACGTGCCTGCAGCATGCTGTGCGTACTTCTTCTTACCTTTACCTGGCCGTAGCACCGGTGTGAGGGGGCAGCAGCCGCCGTTGCCCAAGGAGGGCAGGCAGGTAGCACAGGCAGCACCAGCAGGCAGCTGCCTGGGCTGGCCCGTGTTAACGGCACGTTTGCTTTAGAGTGAAATCCCTTCCCCCGTCAAAATGATTGTGATCACCGACTTTTGCCATGGTTGAACGAAATCCCGGGACGTGGTCCTGCGAAAAAGAGCATCGGCGTCTTTTCAGGGACTTCATCTGAGTTCCTCACGCTGCTGGCTGCCCAGACAGGCTGCCTTTGTGTTAACGGAGAGAAATCCTAAAAGCAGCCCGGGACGAAGGCTTGGCAATCGGAATCCGCGCAAGGACAGAGGAGTAGTTACCTGGATAGCTGCCAAGTTGCAACAAGGCCTGTAAACAAGGATTTCCTAACTGGTTAGGAAACTGAAACAAGCAGGTGTAAAAGCAACTTGTTAATCACCAGAAGCTCCTCCCTGTGATGTCATATCCTGAAGCAGGGCTTTTCTTACTGTAATTGTAAGCTGAATTAGATCAAGACCAAGATCAATATCTAATTGCATAACTACTAAGGTACCTGTCAAAATGGAGCCCTTGTCCTGACTGATGTTTATAATAACAAAGTCATAATCACAGTTAATAATATGAGTAACAAATGAATGGATAAATATCAGTAATATTACGTGAATCAGCTGCACAGCTGCAGTTGTTAACAATCGCTGTTCCTTTCTATTCAATCTTCTTTTTGGTTTCATCTATTCATGTTATCCAAGTCTGCTCCCACTCTTCCTCAGTTGACTGTTACCATCTAAACACATGCAAAAACCCGGTTTCCTTCAGGTTACCCATTTTGTGTTCTCTAGTCTAAGAGATTATTTCCAGGTTTTTCCCTGTCCCAAATATTTGATGGCCATGATGGATTATAGTGTATAGAGCGTAGCATATATTATGTTGTATGCAACTGTATTGTATTGTATAGTATTGTACACATGGTAAGAAGTGTGGAGACGAAAAGCCTGCTCTGTGCTTTGATAACAGCATAAGCTGCCACTAAAAAGAACAATGCTATGTATAATCAAGGAGCTCATTAATACGTTATTTGTTTAGGATTCTTGGTCAGGGCACCTCCTTACAGCTGTGGAAATAATTGCATCTCTACTGCTAGGTATCAGTGGATTGCATGTAGGTACACATGCATCTTTGTGCGGCCATGCTGGCTTCTGTGTACTTCTGTGTGCAAAACCAGAAGGCTGTTCTGGCTGTTAAAGGTATTATGTGCAATGCTCCCTCATGACTTCCTTCAGATTCTTAGTCTAACCTTGGAGAAGAAGAGTTCCCTCAAAACCTTAGTTCCTCATCTCTAAAGCAAGGACTTCAGCAAGGGCATTAGGAGCCTCACAGGGGCATTAGGAGGACGAACCAACAACCAGCTGCAGGACTGGTAAAAGGAATAAACAGTCTTAGGTAAACGTTAGGCTCACCTCTGTCTCAAAGGCAAAGATGAGAGCAGCTACCGTGTTCTAATATCGTACTAGGACAAGTGGTATTGCAGCTGTTGTCTTTCATTGAATGGGGATGATCTTTAAAGCCTTTTGTGATGGTACTACAAGTTCCTAGTAGACTTCATTATCCTCCTGTTTAGAGGAAGCTTCTCGTTAACAAGTGGTTGAAACAGCTTTTAAAATGTTTTATAATTTTTTAAATTGTCAAAACCTGTTTTAAAACAGGTTTGAAAAGGGTGGAGGCAATGGAAATGAACAAGGGAGAAACTTGGGTGGAGAAGAGAGGCTGGAATGAGTAGGTGATGGTGGCAGCAATGTAGAACTACACGGTGCTCTGAGACAACACAGGTCCATGCAGCCATTCATGACCCTTCACTCCTCCTCTGCCATTTGGCTTGCAGAGTTAAAAGGCAGTGGCAGACTCTGCTCAGGACACAACCTTCTAGTTTGCACTCAGAAAGTTCCAGGAGGCCTGGATGGATGTTTCTGCAAGAGCTAAGACACATTTCATGAAGTGTTGTGCTAATAAATAAAACAGATAGGAGAAGACTAGCATTCAGTTTCTTTCAAATGTATGTAACAATTTCAGCAGTTGTCAACAGATAATGATGATGAAGTATGTGCTTTGATTTCTGAATAGGCTTTCTATATCTACAAATTTCTTTGGGCCGAGCTGTGTAACACCTTCTCATCACTTACGAAACTAAGCTGAGCATTGCCTTTTCCCAAGCTTACAGTCTCCCACATCTTTAAAAGTTACTGTACCCTGGTGGTTTTGATCATCCTTGATAAGGACCATATTTTACTCTATATCCTGCTTGCTATTGCACAATGATATATTGAGTTTAAGACCAAAGTATACTTTGCTTGACACTGAACAGCAACCACAAGTTGAGTATCAGCAGATCGACATTCAAAGAGGTTCATAAAGAATATGAAGATTGATACAAACATTTACTTACCGCAGGACTTGCTTCAGGATTTTTGAGGTATTCCTTTGATGAGAAGAAGAACGTACAACTTCCCACCTTTGGTATTTTATTGTAAAAAATACATTTAAATGCATTTTTGTTCATTGATTCCCAATAGGTTTTCTTATACACTGTTAAAGAAACTGCAGAATATGTTCTAGTTCTGTCCTGGTTGTTCCAGTTTCATCAAGACAGCATTATCTGCAGTTCATCCGGTTGTGCATTAAGCAGTGCGACCGATATCTGTAACCAGTGATTCATTCTTTCCCGTACCCTCTGAGCAGAGACCTGGTTTTTTTTATACATCTGTGCTCTCTTAGTGCTCTTTCACATATGTCTGGATGCGTGCTGCTGAGGTGAGCTGTATGCTAAAAGCACCAGGTGGTAAAGCCTGTGGTATGTCTTAGTCCCCATGGAGGTTTATTCTGAAGACTCACAGCAGTGCCAGGGAACGCCTTGCCCACAGGCGAGATTCACAGAGCTTGAGGCCCTTTATCAGCGATGGTCTCCAGAGTAACCGAGGACATTGATTACCTTGTAGATAAGGACCAAGAACCCAGATGTGATTTGCTATTATGTGGGAGGCCAATGTAAAGTAGAGAGGCTAGATTTCACATGTCTGTGATAGTCCGCATTACTGAAAAGACATGTGAGAGTGTCCACGTGAGACTATGGCTTCTCTCCTGGGTGCTTGGTATGACTGTATCCCCAGCAGGAGCCAATGAAGTAGTGCTGCAGTAGTGTAGCCAGTGAAGGTTAAAAGTAAGATTCACTCACAAATGTTGGTGCTGGTGCTTGCATTGTATTCTGCCATTAAATGGGCAATTTTTTGAATGTCTGCCTGGCAAAGGTATTAATCTTTTCCTGTTTGTTCAGGACCAAGAGTTCCCTCTTAGTTCAAGAATGAAAAATAGACAAAAGGGGTCTGGGGTATAAATGTTTCTTGTAAGTAAGATATATCTATTCTTAATGCTTTCATTAATTCTTACTCTCAGGAAAGTTGCTGTAGACTGCTAGATCAGTTGGGAGTCCTGGAGGACTCCAGTCAGAATATGAGCTCATTTAATTTCACTGTGAAAATACAATTAATTGTAGTCCTGTGATAAAAGACACTCTGGAGGCTGTGTGTTTATTTGTGGCTTACATTGATGTGAAAGAAACTGACGGTGACATGTTTGTAGGAAAGACGTATAAAATGTGAAGACTTGGCTGCCAAAAGCAAAGCGCATGTTGGCAATGTATCCAAGTCGTAGTATTTGTGTCAGGTTGAAACATAGCTGCAATGTAAGCTTTT
>NW_010540089.1:0-5947 GCF_000687285.1 Phaethon lepturus | reverse complement strand
CTTTCCCTAACAAATAAACCAAAGCAATCAAACTGTAATCTTCATCTGTGTGTTATGCCCCGTAGGTCCAAAATTCAGTTCACAAAATGGTGACTGACATTTACAGACTTTGAGCTGAATTCTCAGGCACATGAAGACTCATTTACACTCTGGTGTGAACACTCTTGCTTGCAGTTAGTTGTTCCGGTATGTTATGGAATTTTTCTTATCAAATTAACTCATCAGCATTGATGTTTTTACCTTCATATTGGCTGCTACAAACCATCATGTGAGGGAATGAGGTAACTTAATTGCATCCTAGTTTTGTTACTTACAACAATGTGCCTTATTATTTCCATGCTGTTTCCTCAGGCATAACTCTTCCATCCCCACCATAAAATACAAAGAGCATCTACAGGTATCTATTTATGTGTACAGAATCTACAGTAAACTCCTACAAATTATCAGTGCTAGCAGCTTCCTGTAACAGTACAGTTACAGGAAGTTACCAACTGCAGTTGCACTGTTGGTGCTGCAGTTTAGCCTCAGTTCCTGCACAAGAGTACATCTTCCATCACGTATTCCTCTTGCTTTTTCAGAAAAACCCTCCTTGAGGAGAATGCAAGAAAAAGTAACATAACTACATGTTTTTATAAAGCATGTCAGAGACTTTTCTGAGTCAAAATAATGATGTTTAAGGGAAAAATTATATTAGTTTTAGCTACACATTAAAAATATTTTTGTTTATATTCCCTTACTGGGTGTATAACATTCTTGGGAATATTTTCTGAAGAAAGAAAATTTGTGTTCATCTGTTGATTCAGCTGCTTCTGAATTGATTTTGTTCCCAATCCCATTTTCTTTGCAATCCCATGAACTTCTATGTACTGCTTGCAGCCTGTTTCCAAGTCTGTTTCCATGATGTTTCTCTGATAATGGTTTCTTCAGATGCCCAGCAGTTCAAACTACCCACAGGGTCTGCGTCAACAACAGTGTTGATGTCTGGCCAAGACCTAATTTTCATCTAGTTTATTTTTAAATGGAAATGAAAGAACTCTCTAAAAAATATTTTCCAGTGAAAGTTGTGAGATTGCACCACATACCACTGCAAGAAGGTCTGCTTTTGGATTCAAATATCTCTATCTGCATCTATTGGCCTCAAGTTGTGCCAGGTGGGGGATGGTTTAGATTGAATATTAGGAAAAAAGTCTTCACTGAAAGGGTTATCAAGCATTGGACCAGGCTGCTCAGGGAAGTGGTGGAGTCACCACCCTGGAAATGTTTAAAAGACATGTAGATGTGGCACTTAGGGACATGGTTTAGTGGTGGACTTAGCAGTGTTAGGTTTACAGCTGGACTTGATGATCTTGAAGGTCCTTTCCAACCTAAATTTTTCTTTTCCCTTTCCTTTCCTTTCCTTTCCTTTCCTTTCCTTTCCTTTCCTTTCCTTTCCTTCCCTTCCCTTCCCTTCCCTTCCCTTCCCTTCCCTTCCCTTCCCTTCCCTCTACTCTACTCTACTCTACTCTACTCTACTCTACTCTACTCTACTTGTATTCTTGTCTTGGGCTATTTTGAGACTGAGGCCTGACTGGTTGCTAACTGAGCTGGTATTTAATGTGGCTCATCAGGTTGTGGGACTTTGGTTTTGCTTATATTAAAGGTGAACAGCCTTGCTAAAGACTGGACTAACTTCTCAAGTTGGCTATAGGTCTGTTGTGTTCAGAGAAGTTGAAGGACCGAACAGAGAGCCCACCACAGCTTTATCTAGATACAAGATTATAAGTCACAGGATTAAATCTTCTTTGATACCCTGAAAAATATCGAATGCCTGTCTTCTAAATGAGGATTCATAGTACAACAAAGAGATATCACAGACCATAAATGAACAAATTCTCTAAAACACACATGATGTATCAGTAGTCCATAAGTGACGTATACAGTTGCTGAAGAAACAGACATGCTCACTCTTACCTGCTTCTCTGGCACCATCTGAGGAAGTAACTATGCAAAGTTAATATTTTTCAAATGTTAAAAATCAATGGAAGAACTGTAGAAAATATTGTGGGGGAGAGAGCTAAAGAAATTATCTTATAACTTCCTTGACCAATAAATTGTTATCTACAGGCACACTGCATATATTCTGCATTTTAAAATTGCAGTAATAAGTCTAAAAATATCTTAATATTACTTACAAGAATTATAGACATCTTCATTTGCAATGTTAAAGTAATTTCTTCCCTGCTATGGACAGTGAGGGGGAAACTATCAAAGGCATGCTGAAAAACTGGAAGATGTTTTGTGTTCAGGCAGGATCAGAAGACTTGAAAAATAAATCATACATAACCTGATTGCACAAATTGCTTAAGCAACACCTATTCATTGCCATGTGGGTTACACCACAAGTTTAAAGGAAGTGTGGAATGAGAACCAAGAGACTGCTAGAGAAAGAATAATTACTGATAAGGCACTCTTCTTGTGGGTCATGTGAAAATATTAATAATAGTAGTTATTTTTTGTATAATGCTTTTAATCATGGGATGTCAAAGCAGATTACAAAAGAGGAAAGGATCATTATCACTGTTTTATTGATGAGGAAATGCAGATAGAGAAGCAAGATAAATTTAAATGTAAGCAATTGCCCAGAGTGACTTAGCAGCCTGGAGTAGAGCTGAGACTGGAGCCAACATGTCGTGAGACTTTTTCCAGCAAGTTACCCACTTGGTCATGCTGCCTCTCAGCATGTACCTCACAGTACCAAAGTGCTTGTTATTACATCCAAATCTGACCTGTTACTGTGATTACAAAATAAGTTCTTAGAGCTGGAAATATTAGAGACAGCTGTAGTTGCCCAGCAGACAAAAGAAATGTCTGTTGTCTAAAAATCAGTGCAAACAGTGTACAAGACTGAAGGATAGCAGTTTTGCTCCAAATGGTAGGGCTTGAAAGGGTGAATGACAGTGTAGAGAGAGCAAGTCCCACCACTCTTCATTGTATTTTCAGGGTCTCAGTTTATTACCACAGGTCCATGAGACATGAACTCTGTTATGGACTTAGTAGCAGATGCCCAACACTACTCCCTGCTAAAAAAAATCATCTTCTTAGCAGTATGAGAGAATCCTAACCACCAAATACTCTACATACATTAGGTTAGCTCATGAAAGGAAAGTTTGTTGCACAGACATACAAGTACTCAACCTGCCTCTCACCCAAAACCTCTGCCAGTTCCCAACAGACAACTTGTCAACACCCTGTGGCAGTGCCCGGCATAGTTGTGCTCACCTGGCCGGGAGGCTGTTTGCCCCAGCTTGGGGATGGGGGCACTTCCTGAGAGCCCACCCCAAAGCAGCCCCCATGTGTTATGAAGATTTAATGACATACTTGTAGGTAACTCTGCAACCTTGTGTTGCATTAACACCTTTCTCAGATATTAGAAGTTTCTTCCCTATCAAGGCTCAGAGCTTAAATCAGTAAGATAGATAGAAGTGGTGCACTGCTGTTTTTGCATATTTGTTTGATGGGGAAGGGATATGACTGCTTGTTTGGTGAGACAGTTGGCTCATTACATGGACTGGGCTACAGCTATGTGGAGGCAGCAGGCCAGAGGGGGAAGGTCCTTCATACCCAGACCCTCTTTATTTCTTCTGTTCCCCTCTCAAGCAAAGGACAAAGTTAGCCCCTTCTCTAAATGCTCAGAGTGTTACATAAATATTTCACCCCTTCAAAAAGGTCCTCTTAGAACCTTTTTCTTCTCCATCACAGAAATCTGTTGATTTGCAACAAAAAAGGCACATACCAATAATGGGTTTTGTTAAGTAAAACTAGCTCTGCGTATTTTTTTTCTTCCCAGTTACCTTTATTGCAGTAGCTTCTTTGAATTTCCATTAATGACCAGATCTCCCACCTGCGGGAGGAACAAACAGTAGTGAGTGCTGTTGAATAGTAGTAAGAGAAGAGTAATAGGAAAGAGATAGATATAAAAATAATAGAAAAGAAAAAAGAAAGAAAAGCAATAGGAACAACATCTCCTTGCTGTCTATACAGTGCTATAAGGCTATGCTCTAAGATATTTATGCTAATTTGTTAGTTACAATATATCTTTTCAAATACAGTTAGTCAAACTGATTGCTATGTAAGCCTGTCCTTGCCAACTGCTTCCCCTGAGGCTGTCCGGACCAAAACCATCAAGAACTGCAAAGATCCAGTGTGGAACGAAACATTTTGCTTCAGGATCCAGAGCCAAGTAAAAGTAAGATGCAGAGTGCATTTGTTTTTGTTTTGGGGCAGAGATCTCATTGTGTGATTGGTATGCAGGGTACCATAAAAAGAAATGGGTGTGAGGGACTACAAGGATGTGGGTAAGGGGATGTGGAGTAGCACACAAGATAGCCAAGATATTTCACAACTATTCATATCATATTCTATCAGTTTTCACTTTTTCTTCTTTTTTTTTTTGAAATCACTGTTTTTCAAGAGAAGGTGAGAATTTCAGAGTAAATTGAACAGCTTAAAAGACATGTATGAGCTAAGTAGTGGAAGCATCACAGTGCTGTACTTTTTTACTATTCATCTGGAACAACCTGCAATAAAAAAAAAATCACAAAACAGCATGTTAAAGTTTGCAAAAGAAGACCAGCTGAGCTCTTACCATGATGATAAATGTTAGAGCTTAAGAAGATTTGCAAGTCTCACTATACTCCCTCCAAAAGACAGCATTAACATCAAATCCCAGAAATCCATAAAGATCAGTGATAGGCCAAGTAAGCCAAGCTTACTTCATACCTGGAACAATCAAACTCTGCTTTATAACTTGCACCCTTCATCTCCTAGTGCTGGTGGCAGAGCAGGACAAGAGCACTTCTGCCAGGTGCCAAATCAGCAGGCCAGTCCCCCAGCTCTCTTGAGCATTGATAAACTCCGAAAGAGCATTCAGAATAGCTGAAAATGTTGCTACACCACAGGGTCTCCAGTGAACAATCCCTCTTGCCTTTATCTGCAGAAGTTGCCCATGACACAAGTTCTCAGGCTTCTTCCCACAGTTAGGTGGTACCGCTTGCTCCTCTTTGGTATGGCTTTTGGCTTTATCACATCTGCCCCTCTGTGGCCTATATCCAGTGCTTTCCCTTCAGACCTGAAAAAATTCCAGCTTCTTTCAAAATACCAGTGAGGCACAATTTCGCTGAGCCCTGCGGGTTTATCAGGGAGGCAAAAGGCAAGAGACAAACGCTGCAGCATGGGAACAAACACCCACTGATCTGCAACTCTTGCACGAGAACACCTGCTCCTTGCCATGGTTTGTGGCTGCCATGTCTTTCAAAACTGCCATACCACACATAACAGCTGAAAGAAACATCTTGGCCACAGGAAGCTGCTTGAACTAGTCCTTCACGGAGCAGTCTTTGGGAAGACCTTACGTTTACTTCGCGGTAAGTTTGCAGCAGGAGACAAGACACGTGGCATTAGCACCAGTAACGTTCAGTGCGTGGCAACAGCAGCGGTGGTCGCCGTGGCTTCAGTGTGGGCTGCACAAAATGTGTCCTGGGGATTTGGGACAACCAAAGCACTCTGGCACGTCTGTCACTGTTGCCTCCTGCTGTCTGGGCTTATCAGACTAAGTTAAGGCTCTCACAAGTTTCTCTGCATACACTGCAATCGTTCTGCTCATTGCCCTCTGAGCAGAGCCAGACACTGCCGGTCTGGTTCTTCCTTCCGCACCTGTCTTGCGTATTGTTGAGGTATTCATCTTGCTAAATCGTGGGAGCCAGAGCTCGGTAAAATCATATAATACACTGTCACTGTGGAAGAGAAAATTCCATACTTGTTTGGGTGTGCCAGGCTGGTTCCCACCAGGAGCGGGAGTGCTCACCGCAAGGGGCCTGTTTTGGTGAACGTCTGGCAAAGCGCAGTCAGCGAAGGGTTGCCCGGGCTGGTGCCGTGGGCAGCGCGCCCCCAGCGGCGGGAGGACCGCGTG
>NW_010540088.1:37592-63837 GCF_000687285.1 Phaethon lepturus | reverse complement strand
CCTGCGGAGCGCCGGGCTGCCCCGGGGTGGGCTTCGCGGAGCAGGTGCCGCGGGGATCCCGGCAAGCTGGCGGCGTAGGAAGCGGACGTGAAATGAAACTCCTTAATGCCTTTGAATGTTGTCGATTTCTGTGCGTATTTTCCAGTGTCGTAGCCTTGTAAAATCCAAATAAGGCAGGTGGTTAGGCTTTTACGGCGTGTAGAAATGTGTTTGCGTAAAGCAAAGGACTTTGTTGTACAGCTGCGACTCCTTTAATCTGGCTTTCTCGGAGTTCTGCCGCACAGAGCAAGCGTTCTCGTCTGCTTGCTTTCACAGGGATATTCCGTGAGCAAGGTACAAACTTACAGAGGTTTGAGGGATGTGTGTAAGTAGCCAGTTGTCTGGAAGTTCACTTTGTACGTTATGAGAAGCACCATCTATGAGACTAGAGAACACCAGTGTCAAATTAAGCATTTAAAGGACAATATAGACTTAAGATAAGGGCCAAGATAGGTAAAGGCTTTTTTTTTTTTCCCCGCTGCCTGAAGTGTCTGATGTATTACAGTGTTCAAAGCATTTCAGTATGCTTATATTGTATTCACACATATGCAATGTATTTGAAACATTCCTACCAAGGAGATTGTGGTAAAAACTGTAATGTGCAGCTTGCTGGGTTTCATTGTAAAGTAATATAATCTCCACATGTGCAAAAGCCAATGCAATATTTTATTTTTTGCTTACCCCAGGGAATGTGATATTAAATTTATCAGCTGAAGTATTTGAATGAGAACTCATAAATATTTTTTGAGGTGCATCAGTGGTGTACATGGGGAGGGAGAAGACATGCAGCACTGGGTGAAGAGGAAGTAGTTGAAACTTTTCATCCTCCTCTGTCATATAACAGCTATGTCTTGGCCTTCAGAAGAGGTACTGGTAAATTTTCTCAGTGACTGAAAACAAGTTTTAAATTGGGGAGAATTTGTTAGTCACTGATTTTTGTTGATAATTATTAACACGGAATTCGGATGTTGTTCGTATTGGCTACAGAGCTCTGGACGCCTTGCGGGGAGAGGAGATGGCTTCTCAAAAGCAAGGTATCGTTCTGAAGACATTTCAGATACGCAAGGGGGACTGTTGGCCTGCCCGTTTTCTCCGATGTGCTGTGGTTGTAGGCACCCTCACTGGGCAAGGTACTGCCAAATCTAAGAGGGGTCTGTGCACTGTGTTAATGTAGTTTTAAATCTTTCAGGGCTTAGGCAAGCATCTCTGCATGGCATTACCCTCTGGTGTTGTGTGATCTAGTCTCTTGTCTGGAGTTAATTTGGGCGTCTCCAAAACAGCTCTGTGGTGCTGTAGAATAATCCAAGCCATGCTGAGTTAGCAGTTCTTTGTCATCGTTGGCTCAGTGTTCAGCTGCAGCCCAAATTGCCCGTATCGGGAAGGGTACTGAGAACATGACCAAAGATGACATTTTGCCACGGTAGAAAATCTTCTTACCTCCACATCTTGAGTACTGCATAAAATTGGTCTCCATATCTCAAGAAGAGTGTAGTTTTTTCTTTTAAAAAAAGGTATGGAAAAGGACATCTAAAACTATTAAGGGGAAGTAATAGCAGGCTTATGGTCTCACTTCAGTTTGGGGAAGGCTGAGCGGGGATGAAGCTGATTTAAAAAATCAAGAAGGCAGTACAGAAGATGAGTGCTAGACTTGTTTACCAAATTGTACAATGGGAGATCAGGGAACATGCATTGAAACTGATAGGATGTAATTTAAAACAGGTTTTTAAAAATGCCTTTCTTCAAAGCATGTGATAAACTTCTACAACTTGCTGTTGCAAGAAAGCGTGGAGTCAGAACACGTAAAGAGGTTCAAAACGGGTTAGACAACTTAATGGATAAAAGGTGCAAACCAAATACTATTGGGAATAGGCAGCAATGTTCCCTCTGACATCCAAAATCTAACAGCAGGATGCAGGAGGAGCGTGAGGATTGGACCCCAGATAGTGGCTCGTTTCACGTGCTCTCCCTAAGCAACTTCTGCAACAGCCACTGTGGGAAACAGAAGACTCTGCAATGGACAGTGGTCTTACCCTGTGGGGCATTTCTGATAGGAAAAGATAGGACAGGCATGCTCCCAGGAGTGCTAAAAGAGCCCAAATGGATGCCTAAAACCTCTGGTTTCCTGGTCACAGCCATAAAAAGGTATAAAAGGAATTGTTAGCACTTGCAGAGAAAGCAAGCAAAGAGGAGGTGGCTACTTCAATCCTTTGGAAGTGACGAAGCTGGGCTTTTTCAGGAATCTGCTCTACTAGCAGCCAGCTCAAAACTGAAGGCTAGCGGAGTCTGAAGGTGCCTCAGGGTGGTAGATTATAGAAGTGAGAGAAGCAATACACCTTGATACTATCATTTAAGTTGAGGCTACTAGAACTGTGAAGATAGCTAATCCAGTTAGCTTTCTAGATAGCTGTAGGTAATCTTATTAAAAAGCTCTTGGGTTTTTTTCCCTCTAAGGTTGCTCTGGTTTTGCAGTGGACATACCTTCTGTGCTTTTGTCATCTTGGGAATTACATTGCTGTGATGCACTTCACTTGGGACTACTTACCAAGCCAGCTCAGAAACTGAAGTCAGTCCAGGGCTGAATTTAGCACGTGCCATCTATTGCCCTGCGAGTTATATTGCCTTCTTGCACCAGGATGGGCTATTTCCAGAAGGAGTTGAAAGTTGTTTTTTTCCCACTCCATAGAGTCTTTAATGACGCGGGCCTGCCCATATTAGAAATCAGCTCTTCGCTCTCCATGATATCTCATCCAGCAGAAAAGGTGAACTGGCACTTTTTTGGTATAATAGTGAGGGAGTTCCTGGCACTTCAGAAGGCATTTCTCCCTTTGATGTAAAATAGCCCATGTGTACTGGCTTCTCTGGCACACTGCAAAGTTCACCAGTTCTCTTAAGTTTTTCTGAGAGGAACAGAATCGTGAAGGTGGTGAAAGGGTGAGTGGGGGCAAGGATTTATTTGTTTTTTTCTTTCTCTTAGCTGTTGTTGGCCTGAGATCTGAGGACCGAAGCTAAATTTGTAATTTGTAAGGACTGTATTTTGAAATATTTGCCAGTTGCTCCAGATAATAAAATAGGGATTTTTGTCCAGAGGAGAAGAAATGAAAATAAACAAACATGGATCTTTTTCACCTAATTTATGATCTGCAAATATGGTTCCTCCTCAACCTGCATGATTAACTCTCTTCAGTCAAGACTGACCATTTTGATTACATCAAAATGTCAATATATCTTCTGTCAATAAAAAGGCATGAAAATTTTCTTCATAAGAGAAAAGAAATCCAACAATATCAGATGACTGCAGTGTAGATTGTTTTGCCATTTGTACTAGGATTTTAACCGTATTACAGCCAATATATAAATTACAGTACCTCACCTTTAACATCATTGTCAGATTTAGTTTAGTGGAAATTGCCCTTACTCATACCAACTTTAAACCCAATAGAGATGGAAAGCTTTTTTGTAGGGTTGGTACTACTTGTTCCAATGGATGCTGGTTATGGTATAGCTGTTTTTTTTGACCAATTGGATGTATCAAGAGGGATTACGAAAATTTGTTTAAAATGTGGCATTTGATTAACACTTTTGAAGCCCATTTTTTTTTTCTTTTAGAAATATTTTGTGGTTTAAGTCCTTATAGAAAATAGTTGATTCCCGAAGGAAAAGGTGTAGCAGTTCTGTGTTAAGGTCTCTGTTCAAACTTACTATCCCAGCCTCAGAAATGTGTTTTCACTAACCTAAGAGTGTGATAAGCTGAAGAAGAGGGTGCGCAGTTTAGGCATTTGGCAGTGCTTCCAGTGGAGCTGCTGTGCTGGGGTAGTGGTGGAGGTTCATGAAGTGAGGTGTTCTTTTGAGTCTATCATGTCTCAGCTACTTTACAATCTCTGGAGGGTCCCAGGCAGAGTTTCTACAAGCTGTGCCTTGGTGTTCACCAGATAGTACATATGCTGCAGATGTTTTAGGCTGATCACCTGAAGTTTGTGATAACTACAACACGTGCTATGTTTTGGATGATCTCAATAATACGTCTAGTATCTTATTTCTGAGGCATTTTTGCTGCATGAAGCAATAAATTCAATTCTGTCATCATTAGGCAGGTGTTTATATGTACTGCAAGACTTTAATCTCTCTCCAGGGAACAAGATACTTTAGGGGCCCATTCTGTGACTTGGCATTTGCTTTGCATCTCTGGCATGTTCCTGTTTCTCTCTATGCCAGGAGAGCAAGCATGGTTTTATGGTTAGGACATGGGTTTTGGATCGTTCCCCAGCTTTGCCAGTGGTTGCTGTGAAACCTAGAGCAAATCTGTCTCTCAGCTCACCAATTACAAAAAGCCAGGGTACTGTGGCTTTTTATTTCTGCTGTGTGTTTCATTATGTAGCTTAGAAACCCTTTAGGACATGGACTGCGTTGTGTTAGATGAATGTATCATGGATCCCAATCTTTGTACTGTAGTCACAGTCTACTGGTAATAATAGAACAGAAGTTTAATCTACAGGATATTTGATAAAGAGGTCCCAAAAATACAAATGACTTGCCATCACCCTGTACTTTGATAGTCATATAATGTGCCAACAAGAGATTCACGGTTGTGACATGACTACCATAATGTTTGGGTTTGGAAGAGTGTCAGTGTGTACTGTTTTCCTAAAACAGGTTTGTGTAGGTGGTGGGCTGATTTATAACTGGATCATGAATTATTTTTCTTCAGACCTACCCAAGTCCTATCCATGCAGTGTCTCCCTGGTTCCTGTAGGGAGTCCTGGTGATCCCTCACGTTCTCTGGCTGTTTCTGGCTGCAGCAGTTCCCAGGTCTGAAGGCAGTTTGCAGCATCTGAACGGCCTGGGAAACCTGGAGTCTGCTCACTGATGGTTGTTGAGCAGTCATTAGTGAAACTTTGTGCTGAACCTTGGTAAAAACTGCTTGGGTAGCCATGAGAAAATTTGTAAAACAAAGAACAGAGTGGAAGGAAATGCCTTGGCAATGCTTTGAGTGGAGAGCTTAGAAGCCCACTAGCTCTTATTGTCAGAAAATTACCTCAGGGAAGAAAAGAATAGCGTTTTTAAAGTTTTGGATCCTGGGAGAAAACTCACAAAGAAATTCATCAGATTCTCACAAGATATTTTTGGTATGCTACATAGACTTGAATCAGCCCAGCCATAAAGGCAATGTTAAAACCATTATGTCAAGGAATTGTGGTCAACTGAAAAAAATAAATAAATGTTTCCAAATAAACTTCCTGTACTTAGAAGATAGTATGGTAGGATAACATTAAGGCAAACAGAAAGACTATGAGAAGCCCAGACAAATCCTCACAGCTTTAAACATGAGCTAATTTGTTGTATGCATGAAGTCAAGAAAGCAGCTACCATTTGCATCAAGCAGTTAATGTTTTCTTTTAGCTATATTTCAAAAAAGTTATTCCATTGGATTAAGATAATATTCTTTGTATTACTCTCAAAAACATTTACAAATTCTTCATATTATAAAATGTATTATAGTCTAATACTTCAGATATCTGTGCTGATACAAAGGAGAAATTTCTACATTGTTATTTTGCAGCTTTTAATTTGTTTATTTAAGGAAAAATACACCATAATCTAAATTTCTTTTTCCTGGGGAGTCTAGGAAAAGGAAATTGTTTCCTTTCCTGACTCTGCCACTGCATGCATTTGCACACATACAAGTGCACATGTGCATACATGTTTTCCTCCCTGAAGGAGGTAATATACTTGCAGATATTCATGTTATCTCTACCCATTTCTTTCCTGACTTTAATAATAATGTCAGAGCTTCACACTCATTTGTGCTTAAAACTCTGAAGTCCTTAAAAATTTTTAGATGTGCAGTACTTGAATTGGGTATATTTTTACTCTAGCAATCAAATGTCCATTTTATTAGCTGTTTTCTGTGTTAGAAAGTTTCTGTAGTAGTGATTTTTACTGCTTTCTCTTCAGAATTAATCCAGCCCTTTCAGTCTCTCTCTGTAGGTAGTGTCCCCCCTGCCCTGCTGAAGGTGGACCTGTGCAGCCAGGAATGCTAAAGTCTTGGGGCAAGCAGGAGAGATCCTGATCTGTAGTTCAGGGGATACAATCCTGAACTGGGAATGGGGAGAAAGAAGTTTGGTCCTTTATGTCCAAATAATTTCTTGGGACTTTGTTTGCTTTTTTCCTTCAGTGACTCTCTGAAGTGAAATGCAGAAGCAGTCCATGGGACAACATACCAGGAATGCTATTGACTTTCTTCTAGTAAGGTCCCTCATCTCTCCCTTGCTGTCTCTGTTTATGACTTCAAGGCTGGTTTATCAAACCTGTGTGTCTACAAGGTACAGTTATCACCCCTTATTGCCAATGGAAAGCAAAAATGGGAGTCACTTAATCTCACCTTAAAGTATTTAAAATGGTGATTGAAACGAAGCATCTACTCCTCTGCAACCTCAGAAGGAGCCTTTGACGACGGACCCAGATGGATGCACCTGTGGTGCATGGGCCCTTGTGGTGGTGTGAACAAAGCTACCTCAGGCCAGGTCTGGGTCAGAGTCCCCCATTTAAGCAGCCCTGACAATGTTACAGAAAAAGCCTGAGCTGAACAACCATTAGTTTTCTTACTCCATGTTTTTTTCTGCTGGAGTCTGAGTAGCAGCCACTAATATTTGTCTGTTCTCCAGATTGGGCAAGAATGGGGAGAATCCCCTTCCATTAAAAAAAATACAACCAACCAACCAACCAAAAAAAACCCCCAACAACAGAAAAACAGGAATTGCCACAAAGATGTGTATTGTGCTCCGCTAGTGAGCTGTATGTGGGGGAAGACGTAGGAAGGAGATCAAAGGCGGGGTCAGTGCTTAGAAATAGTGTGTACACAGTACCAGATGGCCGCTTTACCCAACTGCAACCACCTAAAAACCATTCAGAGTTGCAGCTTTGCTCTCAGCATGCAAGCTGGGTATACCCCAAAGCTCAAATTGCAATCCATGAGACTGCAAACCCACGTGGCCAGTCAGGTATGCTGAAAGTCAGTTAAATAAATCCCAGTAAATGCGAGCACGCCGTAACTACCCCTACTTTTAAAGGAAGAACTATCAAGTAGATGTACACAGTTGGGCCCTTCATCCTCACTGGCTTCAGTGGAAGGTGATACGGGAACTCTTAAATCGGGTTTGTAGATTGTTTAGTCCTAGAAATAAAATTGTCTGGAATGAAAACACCTAATACAACAGAAGGTCATTGCCACCTCTTCCACAGCATGTTTATTCAGGATGGCACATTTAAAAAAGTAATGGTTAGGGTGTTTCCTCCCCTCTGAAAAACTTTGAGACACAGAGGACACTCAGTGTCTCCCCACCTTTGTTATAAGGAATCAGAACTGTGTGCCCACCTTTTGTACAGACCAGATGCGAGGACTTGGAGTTGTATCTAGCCCTAGCAATATAGAATATGGGCAAAACCACAAATGTGTCTAACTGTAGGAAAGATGCACAGTTTTGCTTTCAGTGAATGTAGGAAACAAAGTGACCCTACAAAATATGGAACAGGCAAGGTCTAAACTCTTTTTCACTCCACATGAGTGCCGGGTAGCTGTATTACAGTAGTGATGCTGTCAATAAAGCTTGGAGCACTCCTGATTCAGCCGTGGTAGAGAAGCTCAGGCTCCCTCATCCTAGGGTAAAACTAAAGCTTCAAAATCAAATACCAAAAACCTTCTCCATGGCCTTTTCTCTCACCTGCCTGTAGTACCAAAAATATCTCATGTCTCTGGGTTTTGGCAGAGCAGAGGGTGGCTTCTGTACCTCCTTTTATGTCATCACAAACAGGTAACTAGTAAGAGCACTTGTACGCATAGGAACAGTCCCTGAGTGCAAATCAGTGAAATCAGCCGCAGGGCCGTGTCTCCCCTTGGAGCAGGAAATCACTCAGCTGACAGTATTATAAAACATTACGTAGTTATTAAGTGGTTTTCCAGTAATTTTTCAGTACTCAGCAGAAAACATTATCATAACTGATATACACTAATTTTCTCTTGTTTATGTGTGTATATAATGTAACTTCCATTAAAGTGCCATTACATTTACAAAAGGGATTCTGTAAAAATGAGCTGGTGGTCTTCCAAATTTATTCTTTCAATGGCTCCAGATCAAATTTGCCTACTTTTAACAATATTTTAAAAAATTGACAGTGTTGCAGATCCAACCTGAAATCAAGTTGTGTTCTTTCTGTGTTGCATTTATAGTGAGGATCATTTAATTATTTAGCTGACAATGTTGTTAATGATGTGCAAGAGAATAGAGTCTGGCCCCTCCAACCTTTCTCCCTTTCCATCTCACCTTCCCAGGAGGCATCATAGTTGTAGCGTGTTAACAGAGGAAAAAATCTGTGTTGGTTACTCAAGTGAGAATGTATAACTGGATGACAAAGACAGCATTCTCTGGGAAGGTGCCATACTGAAGGTTTTCTGATCATTGTGGTATTTTAAGGCTAATGAGAATTTAGTACACATGTTGAGTGAAAGGATTTAGCATCTTAAATTACTGAGAAGCTAACTTCATTGGTGGTTGTCTTCTGTTTCCTTCCACCGTGGCTCTGGAGAACTTCTGCAAGAGCAACCTACAGCCCTAAATCCCACCCCAGATTCTTGTGTGTTACTGTTGGACGTTGCCCAGGATCCATCAGAGGGCTGCTTTCGTCGCACGTCATGGCTATACTGCTTCAGCCCCCTCCGCTCCTCCATCAATGCTGGAATCGCTCGCTGGCCGTTGCACAGCTCCCCCAGAAGTAATAGGTCTGTCTGCATTCAAACGTTTTGCATATACAGCTTTGTCAGCTAAGAGCATGGGAAGAGAAGAAAAGAAACATGCCACTAATTAAATCATCAGTTCTGGTAAATGTTCTTATACCAGCAAAAGGCTCTATTGCGAGGTGTAACTTAGGTCATTTGGGTAGCTGGTATAAACACTGCTAGCAAAAATCTCTTGCCGGTATACACCACATCTCCGCTCCGAGGGTTTGTTGTGAAATCTACATCTGCAAAGATCTTGTGCCACAGAGAAGGCCCTCGCCACAGGGTGGAAGAACCATTACGTTGAAAGTTAAGTTTCAGTTTTTCTAGTCTGGAGTGTTGTCTGAAACGGCATGAAATGGGGGTATATGGGCAAACGTACCCCAATATTTCCTAACACTTTAGACAATAGCTTGGCCTTCAGAGGCCTTGGCCGTCAATGTTGTCTCTGCCTGGAAGCTTCTCATCACCTGCAGAGCCTCCGGCTGATGATCCAGAGCACGCAGGCTCCAGCAGAGAGCTCTGGCCAGTCTTGCCCTCTGGTTTCTCCCCCTAACTTTGCTGAGTGGAGATGGTGTGAGTACCTCTGCTCTCTCCCGGTATATGGTACTGTTGATGCGTATATGATACAGTATATGATACTAGAAATCCAGTACGGGGGGTGTTACAGGTAATGACCTTGCCACAGAGCGCGCTGGGCGGAGCAGGACAGCAGGACGTCGGGTTTGGTGCCCCAGTCTCCTGTCGGGCAGCGGTGGCCTTTTCCAATGGTTTGCCTGAGTAGAAAAATGCAGATCAGAAATATTCCCCTTCCGTCCAGCCTAGAACATCTGGACTTTGCTGAAGTCATTAGCGCAACTATTTCACAGTGAACTAACTGGCAATTAGCAGAGCGAGGCCACATTAGAAACAGGATGCACGACTGAAATTTTTAAAACCCATGGTGATCCGAACAACCTGGGACTAAAGTGCAGAAGAATGAAAGCTCCTGTTCACACGGGTTTCGTAGCTTTGCTTGCAGACAAGAGGGAAATGTGTCTTAACATAAGCTTCATTTTGAGGGACATGCACACATGGACTGGCTGATCTGTTAATTATAATCAAATGAAAGCGAAATGCTATTATATATTTTAAACAATCCCTAGCAGTGCCACTGCTATCACTGTTAGTGCCTGGAAATTAAAGAAAAAAAAAATAAACCCACAGTTTTCACTGTTTATCTGCTTTTGTGTATATCTATTTAGCTTGGTTTAGGCTATGAAATTACTAGACTTGTCTGGTTCACTTTCCTTTATGGGCAATGCAATGTTCTGGTTTTCATATCCTATAAAAGTAGTGATGCCACAAAATTACAAGGGAAATGCTTCGGTCTCTCAGTATAGATATAATTAAATCCAACTAAAGTATTTTCATTGCCTGAGGTGAGGAATCTTAAATAAAATAAACAAGCCACTCAGGTAATAACATAAAGATAATTTTAAACACCATATTATCAGACCATTGATGAGAATTTTCAATTAAATATTTAAATTTAATCCTTTTCTTTAATAAAGCGTGCAGTCATTGTCATATTATATAACGCCTATAATCAGCTATACCTAACAGGACTGTAATCCTGTTGAGCTGCTGTAATGGCATGAACCACAAAAGCAAAACCCAAGTGGTTTATCAATGTCAACAAACTCCCAGATGGAATTACAGTCTTATACGCACTGTTTAGTTGTATGCGATTCATTATAGCATATGACAAAAATTATGCTTCTATTAAAAAGGCACAGATGAGAATATGTGTTGTTAATGGGGACCTGTTTAAAGAGCAGAAGATATCTATTGCTGCAAAACAGAGTAATTTTCCGTGCAGTACCTTTTCAGGCATATTTGCAGGATGATGGGGACTTGGATTCAAGCTCTGAAAGCAATACAGTGCTTTAGGCTCGGTAGCATATTCCCAGGTTTGTCTCTTCAGCTGCAGTTTTCTTGTGTTGTCTGCCTTCGGGGAAATCTGTCCACCTCTGGAGAAAGCGTGAGCTGGAGCACGGCACCAAGAATGTTTGGAAAATAAACCATGAGGCACTGGCCAGGGAAGTCCTTTGGGACCCATTGGGACTTTTTCGCAGAGTGGGGGCACTTCTAGGATGTTTTAAGGATCATTATTTTGTAAAATTTCAAAACAAGTCAAACAGCAGATTCCAAAGTTCGATGTGCTGTCTGTGCGGTCATGTTTATCATCTTTTTAGAAAAAACCCAGTGTAAAGAAAAGCTTTTTCCCGTCTTAAAATGAAATTGCAACTGGAAAACTGGGATGAGACAAACATGGACCTAAATTGTACCAAGTAATAGTGTTTTCTGAGTTGGAACTAGCTTGGGAATGCCCGAAGTATTTCAAGGGTTCTTCAGTGCTTCAGATGCCACAAGGTTCACCCGTCTATGATTGACATAGATGGCCTTTTCAATATTTACAGGTGTAATGGCTGCATGGGCAGAGAGGAGAGGTAAAAGCAGAAGAGGCTGAACCTGAGGAAGCGGGCCGTCATCCCTCAGGACCCCCAGGAGAGTTGTTAGCTCTGTGGATAACCAACCCCCAACAGAGACGACAGCTCTGGGGGTGACCAGAAGAGTTCAGCAGTTCACTCCAGGGAAACAATAAGATGGGGTTTACAGTGAGAACGGTGAGCTGTTGTGGGTTTAATTCCCCGGTGCGATATCAGAAATAGGGTGATAACATTGTCGGATGGTGCTTTCTGTAGCTCTCAGGGTTATTTAATTCCCTCATCTGAGAGAACTGAAAGGTTTACGCCTGCACGGAGCTGGCTTCTCTGGGTGAGGCTTGTGCAGAAGCAATGCTGGGAAGAAATGGGATATGCACGCAGGCTAAAGAAGGAAAACACTCTGTTAAATTCCACGCTGCAGCGAGGAGGTGCTTGGTGCAGATTTCTGTGGGATGTGCTGCAAATCTCAGTGTGCAGGTCACGTGTCTGGGAGCATATAAACTTACATGGTACGTGGGCATCTCCAGTTTGCCACTGGTGTGTGACCACAAACACCAGCACCAGGAAGGGTAATTGCTGACGCAGCATCAGTCTCGTCATCTGCTTTTCTTCTGAGCTGGACATGCACGGAGCTGTCTTTCAAACATACAGAACGTGGCTTAGCAGAGGGAAAGCAGGGCATGCTTTGGATTGAATGATGGGTCGTGATAGCTGGGCAGTATCAAATGTACACAGAGGATAAGCTCCAATTGCTTCTAAATGGGCAGCATGGAAATTATGTTCATTTGCAAGTCAGCAAGAGATTTTAAGGGCAAAGACTAGGGAATTAGCTTGAGCTGCGCGGAAATATTTTCATCAGGTTAATCTTGGGTTTTCTTTGGTTTAGTAAAGCAGATTTCATCCCAGTGTCTCCTCAGAACTAGTCCTCTAGACTCTTTCATAAGTTTTCCTCATGTACAAGTTCAAATTTAAAGTTTAATTTCATTTAAAAAAATCAAAATTGGACTTAGAATGTGAAAGTTTTCTTGTAAGGTTTATATTTTGTATTTTTCATTGTACTTTGTATTCTATAATTCCACAACATGTCAGTAGAAACATGTTTCAGGATAGTAGAAATACTGCCATAAGATGTAATAGTTGCAGTATTTCACATACTGTTTTTAAAATTGCAAGAGCCTGCTTTGTACTGACTGAAGTATCAAATCCTCTTTTCCACAGCAAAATGTTTCCTCTGCATCTTCTAATGAAACCTCTTGATACCTTTCCATAACAGGCACACCTACGGCTAACAGGAACAAGCGTAAAAATATAAAACCATAAATGAGATTTGAAATGAAATCTCAATTCGCAGAACCTTTCCAGTTTTCCAAGACAAATGCCAGAAAAGCAGAGTATTTTTAGAGAATTGTTGTTGTTATTATTCAGAATTGAATTGGGGAAGAAAAGGGAACTTTAAAAGCTTTCTGCAAATATGACTTTGCTATCCTTAATTTTCACAAGGGGACTAAAAGCAAGAATAAAACCAGGCATGACAGAACCCTCTGCCCCACTCCCTGATCCCTTCGCAAATCTCTTGGTGCTGCTCCTGACTGCCTGCAGTTGGGTGGTGGGGAGTTCTTGAGAGCGCTAGAAGTAGCAGGTGAGAGGGTTAAATAAGCTTCTTAAACAATTTCCATCCTGCTGCTGCCCTGTTTTAAAATCCCTGAATTACTCACCAGCAGAACTGTTTATTTCATTATTAAAATGAGGCTGCAGGGCTCTCCCTTCTCCCACCCACGCATGATGGTCACGGAAGGAGAACTACTCCCACATGATTACAAGGTCTGCTATTAAGTGTGAACTTCATATTTAATTGTAATTGCTAGCAAAATATAATTTAACAGCAAAGTATGCTGAATTTGTAACAAAGTACCCCTTTTATTTGAGCAGGAATATGGATGCTGCCCAAATGTATCCGCATGGTTCCAATTAAGCGGAGGAATGTTTAATGTAAAACTCAACTTGATGAAAATAACTGAAGTTTCTGACAAACCAATAAATTGGAGTCTAGAAAGCTCTGCGTATACAGTACAGTCAGGGAGGGGCAACACCCTCTGGGTCATCAATTTTGGTGCAGTCTTCCTGTTCGTTTATGCTAAAATAATACTATGTAGGTAATTCAATTTCTCCCCAGCTGTAAACATAGAGAGGAATGCTGGATGCAGATCTGGCCAAGGATGGAGGGGGGCCTGGGCTGACTCCTTACCCCTGTGCAATTTCCAGGCTGAAGTTTTGAGAAACTTTAAACCTAGGGTTGCTCTTCTTCTTCTTCTTCTTCTTCTTCTTCTTCTTCTTCTTCTTCTTCTTCTTCTTCCTTCTTCTTCTTCTTCGGCTTCTTCATCTCCTTCTTCCTCTTCTTCTTCCTCTTCTTCTTCATCTTCATCTTCTTCTTCTCTTTGGGGGCTAGCACATTGAGAATTGTCAAAAGGTCCCACAAAATATCTACTCAGAAGATCTGAGCATTTGTTGATGGAGTTCTGAACACGGGGTTACCCACAGGAGCTATCAAGGATGCCAGGCATGCTGCAGGGAGACTTGCAGCCAGCCAAGTCTGCTCTTCTCAAGCCCCTGTTGTTACTGGCAGGCCTCACCTTGGGGTTTTGTTTAAGCTCAAGGTTATGCTAGAATCAAATTCTGATCTTGGATACAACTATATAAAACTGGGTTTACTCCACCAGCAGAGTTCAGAGCGTGCCTCTGTACCTAATACAGGTTTTGGGTTGTTTTTTTCAGTAGAATTGACGAATTAGAAGCCTAAAGATGTGGTGGTTAATAAACACTGCACTGCCAATAGAAAAGGAAGCAAAAGCAATCAAAATTAGATGATATTCGGTATCATGGGAACTACAAATGCTACTGAAGACTCATTATTCAAAGATGTCAAGAATATTCTTTTTCAACAAGAATATTTATAGAGTAAAAAGTTTCTGCTAATAATGAAAGCCTCTTCTCTCAGGTGGAAAATGTCTTCCTATGGTTTATCAATGCATCCATCCCCCAAAACATAATGACCATCTACTGCTAAATGTCCATGCTTTATTCCCAACTTTTATGTATACCGCTTGATTCCAGGCATGAACAGAACAATATTCACTTCTGTCAGACTAATAGAAATGGGATATGTTAAGGAGGAACACTGTGGTAGACTGATTATTTGAGCAACCTTGATGTTGCCTATAAAGCATACAGTCCTTCTTGGGAGTCCTGCCTTTAGGAAGAGGAGATTTTCAGGACTATAAAAGCAGCATGAATCTTGAGAGAACTGGAGCTGAGGGATGCTGGTCATGTCCTTGCAATGAGAGCTGCTGTGTGTGGTAAACGAAATAATCATCAGCTCTTTAGCAATCACACATACATCTTCCTCAGGGAGCAGGGAAGGTAGGCTACGTGGGGTGAGTGCAAAATGAAGGCAATAGATTATGAAATGTCTGCCTTCTTACTGCTGCTGTTACCAGGCTGTACCTCACTCTTCTCCACAGCCACGTCTGTGAGCAGCACAGGCTCAGGCTTTCAGAGGTGGTTACGTGCCCAAAGGGTTTTACCTGTAACTAGGCCAGGGTCTGTAGAAGGGACTAACTCTTGGGTACCCCAGCTGAACCCATCACACCCAAACAGCGTGAGAGGAGAGCGTGCTGGGAGACCTGTGCCAGTGTGGGTCTCCTTATCCTCCTCTGAACCACCCACCCATGGTCTACCTAATCCTCTTTTTTTCATTGCAAAATTCATCTTGTACACTGATGTTCCCTCACTCTTGCTCTGACTTGCCTACTGAAATGCTGAGCTCCTCAGCAGTGTTTTCTGTACCTACCAGGACAGTGCCTGATCTAAGCCAGCCCATAACGTGCTCCGCTCACATGCATAAAAATTGATCTCAGTTAACATAAACTGCTCTGCAATTCCGCTCAGGGTTTGTGTGTGGGCTATTTCTCTGGATTCAGCTGGCATCTTGTCTTACTTGGGTGTATTGCTAAAGGCTCTTATGCAAGGGCTGTTTTGTTTCTCCAGCCCCCTCCCCTCTCCTCCAAACCTCAATAAACAGCTTTGTAAGACAAAAGAAAAGCCGGCTAATTAATTTACCCTTTCCTCTCTACCTAGGAGAGGTTTGTTTGCACTTGAAATGGGGCAGGCCGGGTTACTCTTGCCCTCCCAAGGCCAATATAAGAGCAGACTTTAAAACAGGACTTTGTAAGTACCTATGTTTGCTAGAAATATTTAGCTGCTTGGTCCTGTGACCAAAGCAAATCGTTCACTTGAGCAGAACATGATGGGCTTTTATTTCCCATTATGGGAAATACAATACGTGCAATCCTGAGAGCATTGTTTGGTAGCTGACATTTGAGGGTCAGTTCAAAGTTATTGTTAGCTGTCTCCTGCTCTTGCCTTCCATTTTTTTGCTGGTCTCTTGATGGCAGTCTGTTACAGTCAGCATTTAAGTGTCCTTTTTAAGGGTAAAAAGTTATTTTTGCCAATTTTTCTTGTAACTTTACAAATTCAGAATGCTCTCTCTCAGGTTATTTTGAAATACGGTGACAGAAATATGAACTAAATAATCAGCAGCGACTCAGAGGATCTAATATGTATTTAAAACTATCAGGATATATTGTTCTATTTTCCCAGAAGCTTAATAACGAATAACCATAAACCTGGCATGCTTATATTAATCTTTGTAGGATATTACAGTTTGCACTCAAGACCTGAAGTATTTTTTTCAGCGACAACACTATCTGGTTTGTGCCTTTTCCATTTCTTCTATGCTAGACGGGCCAGTACATAAACCACGTGCTATTTTCTTATTGCACAGAGACAAGAGCTAGAAGATAATACAGAGAGAGAATATACCATGTTTATGCTTTCTACTGTTGAAATACTATCAACAAGTTCTGTTTCCATAGGGTATTTCTACACTTTGGAAGACACTTTTTGTTGGTATGCTAGAACTTTAAATTGGTACTTAAGGAACAGTTTGACATTTTTATGTGTTACGTTATCTCAGAGTATAAACTGACTCATGAAATTGGTCAGAAAGTTTGATAACCAGGAGCAAGCTAAAACTTCAGCATTTAGGCTTAGACACATCAATAAAGATACTGGAGGGGAATGGTTATGTTTGGGACTTGTGTTTAACTCCCTGTGGGTGTCCTCCATCATGGGCTCCCGACGAGGCAGAGCCTGCTGGCTGCCGGAGCCGTCCATCAGGGGAGCTGCAAGGACAGAAGTGACTTGGAGATCATGCGGTTCTTTCCCTTCCACAGTCCCTAACTAGGGACTTGGGAAATTTTTGCCCTGGCAAAGCCAACAGCATCATCAGCCCTATCTGTCCACTCAGTAAGGTATCACTGAGCTGGAAGTCAGTCTGTGCATCACGAGCGTTTGCTTGCTTTAGAGGGGCTTCGTGGCAGAGGTAGCTGCGTCGCTTCTCTAGCTGCCAGCCTGGCTTAGTACCTTGGTGATGCAGCAGCTGTGCAGCTTGTGCTGCAGTTAAGTGTGTATTTTAATGTCCTTTTCCTGATATAGAAGATTAAACACCTCTTTTGTGCTTTTCTAAAGGTTTTGCCTAACTCTTGCAGGCCAGTGCACACACAAAAGCAACCCCCTCCCTGCAGCCTGTGTGGCCACCCCCCAGCCCAGCTCTGGTCCCGAAGGTATGTGTGGTATTCGTGGCCCTGGCCCGGCTGCGGCCGCGCTGAGCCGATGTTAGCTGAAGTGAATCTGGTGCTTAAAATGTCAGTAGGTTTTGTGCTCTTAAAAGTGGTGGACTAATGCTCTTCGGCTTGCAGCTGGAATAATGCTGCGTTTCCCCGCGCGGTGTTGCCAAGCGTGCTCAGCCTTGGCCTATATTCCTTCTGCTGTAGAGGCTTTAAGCCAGGCTAGACAAAGTACTGAAGAGTATCCAGTGGGGAATAATCTTGCCCTGGGATGATGGTGAGCCAAACGATCTAATAAAGCTTCCTCACCTTCAGTTTTTGTCTCTCTCTCTTCTCTAAAGCAGGTACCTGCTGGCCAGGTAGGGAATTTTGTGACCTGCAGACCAAGAGGACAACGTCAGACCTGTGGTCTTGGTTTGTCAGCGGTGAAAAGCCGGGGCAGCTCCAGCATCGGCTCACACCACTGTCACTTAGGTGGCCCTCAGCGTGCAGATGTTCTGCTGGGCATTTCCATCACCGCGACAAGCAGGCAGCGTTTTGAGCTCCCTAGGATTTCCAAATGTCTGGAATATTGGAGTAGGAGAAACCGTATCTTTCTAGAGCTTATTTTTATGGAATGTATTATGAAAAGGGGTCCTTAGGAAATAGCAAGTCACCGGAACGCTTATTAAAATGACCTTAAGGTCAGATTCTGCCACTGTTAATCACAACAGTTGTACCTTACTCTGTGAGCTTTTCCACTGGATTCAGTGGGATTACTCAAGGAATTTGGGTACTACTTGATGGGACCAAAGTGGCAGAGAGGCTGGCCCTTAATAAGCGTAGCAGCTGTAACCCAACATGCCTTCATTTTTACCTCCTATTTTAGTTAGGTAAAAATACTTCATATACAAGTTGTTTTTTTTTTAAATCCCTTCTTCACAAAGGGGAAAAGTTATGTAGCAATTGTTAATATGTTTTGTCATTTTAATCAATATTTTAATATATTTATTGTTGTAATGTGAAGTTATCTTTGCTGAGAATGTGTTTCTAGATTAGAAGCTCCCTGGTTTTTGATTTAAAAAAAATTTCTACAACAGGAGAAAGAAAATAATTTTATTCTGAAGTCTTCTTGAAATTTTGTAGGTTTCACAAAGATATTTTCCAGGGTTTGTTTACATTTCTTTTTTATTTTATTCTAAGCCACTTCTGCCAAGTAGCCTGATTTAGAAGAACCGGGCAATACTTCGTGCTGTTTCTGAGATTATAAATAGTGGACAATGACTTGATTCAGTATTCTAACAGCTGCATGAAACAGAGTGGAGCCACTATACAATTCTTAATATAAATGGGAAACTCACCTGTGAAGAATTATTTGTACTTCCACAAAATGAAGCAATGAGAACTTATTTACACACTTTTATGCACTAGGAGAAAGGGATGCAAAAAGATGTCGAATTTGGCTTAGGTTTCACTCTACTAAATAGGTTCTTTTCAACCAGAGACACAAACCACTTCTTTGGGTGTTTGCGAGAACATTCTTAGCTTTGAGCGTTAGTTCAGGCTGTTGAACTCAAGGGCTTGAGCACTGCAGGAAGGTATTTCACTACTAAAAGCTTTCATTTTTCAAAATAATAAAAAGTTGTTCTTTGGTTTTTCTTAAAGCCAACAAATGTAAAAATACTCAAACACAATGTAATTCTGTGACACACAGGCTGCAGTGCAGAAGTCTAGCCCTTTCAGAGGATTTCAGAAGATGGCAAAGGGTTTAGTCCTGTGCTCATGAACAAGCTTAACCCCATCTAGTCTAACGGTCAAATTGTTTATTACAAACATCAAAACTAGATCTTTTTAAAAGAGCTTAATAATGATTTAACTGCAATCAAGTGTGCACTATGCAAATTTAATCCAGAAGAATCAAATGTCAATATTCAAGTCAGAAAATACATGGTTTAGTACTGTTTTCCTGTGTCCTGATGATGTGACTGCAGTTATTGAGATGTTTCTTTTTAATTTCTTTGTGATGGAAACAATCATGACTATATAAAATAAAAATTAGAATTTAAAGTAAATTTAAGTCTGAGTTATGTCATGTGAAACGACAGGATTCTTTTGCTTCTTTCCTTGAGTGAAATTGTGCCTTAAAAGCATGTATGTAGATGTCCGTGATTCTTGCAAGTTCCGTGCATATAAGGGTGAAAAATCTGGTGGAGTGTTTAGTTAACCAAGGATAATTATTTCTTATTTGTTATTTTTCTAAGTGTAAAATGTTTTCCTCAAATAGGAGCAGAGCCAAAGAAATTTCTTTTTATTTTTGAACATAGATTAGTCAATGTGAACCATTAACAAGCAACTTTTATGCTGAAAATACTTCTGGACTATTTGGACTACATTTCTGAAGAATTAGTACATTCAAAGAAGAGTGAGATTCATATCATATTATATGTAAAAGGAAAAAGGAGATAGCTGTTTGCATTTATCAACCCCAGAGGAGTAAAAGTCTGCACGATCTCTTCATTTTTTTGACAGTACAAGATTGTTCATTATTACATATCTATAAATGGTTTTGCCCAATACAGTACTTAACAGCCTAAAAGCTGAAGGCGATATTACTTCCCTAGAAAATTCTTTTGTACATAATATCAGCCGCTTGAGAAGTAATTTTTCCCCTAATTTTAGCTCTAGTGTTCCTCTTTCTTATCGACTGGTGTAACTTTGTGTATATTTCTGTATAATTTCTCCCTATTGGAGACACAGCAGATCTTTTAAATATTTGTGACTGACGTTTGCCTCTGACATAGTCAGTGTCCAAGTTACTCATTTTGGTTTTTATTTTTCTCGCCTGCATGTGGTGGTAGCAGTACTACACCTGCAAACTTTACTTTCCAGTCCTACGATAGCACCTGGAGAGCGTGGTGATGGGTCATGGTCGCGCAGGGCTAAGTGCCGTGCCAACGTAAACCAAGGCACCGTAGCCGCCGTGGAGAGCTTACAGCCTGAGCATAAAATGGGGAGACAGACACCAATGTGGGGAATACCAGAAGAGCAGTGGAAGCGCTGGTCAGCCCTCAGGGCTTAAAAACGTAGGGCTTAGGAAAGGCCCTGTCTTGACCAAGCCTTGAGCAGTGGTTTACTGGGGTGTCTGAGGGTGTGCTTTCCTTCGGTCAGGTCATCTGCGATGGGCTCCTGAAAACGGGCTCTGAGGAAGATTGCTTTAAACCAACAGCAAAAACTTTTGTTGGTGTATGGGGTTAAGCCTCAAGACATTTCCCAGGATTGAGAAATCCCTTGGCTTCCATGTGTGTATAAGTGTATTTAGTCTCTTTTTTCCTCAGGCAGACAGTCCCCGAGTTTCTCATTTCATAGTTTGCACTGGCTGGAAGCAGGAGGAGTTTATTATATTTAAATTTATTTATGTTATACTTGTGACTATTATATTTCTTAATATTTTAAAATGTCATAAACATTTCAAGTGCTGAGGGCTGAATCACTGCAAATCACAATAAATCCCGGTGTTCAGAAAGTAAATCAAAGGGGTCTGTCCCCTCAGCCAAAAACGCACTGGACCGGAGGAGCCTCCTTCAGGGGCAGCAGAGGAAACCTGTGACCCCCCCAGAGCTGGGTGCCCAGGCATCCCAGCTGAGGTACAAATGGATTTGTGGGTTCTAGAAATGCGTTAAAATGACTGGCTGGTAAGTAGTTAAAAGACATAATCACGACAATACTTGAATCTGACCTTCATGGGAGAGGCAACCTGTGTTCTTTGCAAACTGGTACAGCTCTCAGCAGGGGACTCCCTGGCCCCATTGTCCTCCGTCCCATCATGAGGTCCCTCTCCTCAGCAAGAAGTAGGAGGTGGTGGCCCCCACCTCCACTCACTGTCCTGGTGGGGCATGGTCACCTTTGGAGAGAGCTTGGGACACCCTCCTCCTACTCCCCACCCTCTTTGTACCTCCTGCTTTGGTGGCTTCACACTGTCCTTTGCCTTTTTTATTCACCCAGTTATACTGCACCCCCGTATTCACCCCTTTTGCTGGAAAATCAGGCCGAGGGCTCATGCCGTGGGTCTAATGAGGGCCACGCAGGGTCAGCCACACTGGCCCCTCAGTTCCCACGAGCATCAGTTCCTTACAGGACTGCAGCTCCCACGGTGCTGTCTGCGACCCGCACCCCTTGTTTCTAGATGTAGCCATTTGCATGTGGCTGCTTAAAATGTCGCCTTTAGGAAGAGGGGTACAATCTGTCTAGGGGTAAAACATTCCTCTGAAAGAGATGTTCTGATTTAGAAATGCACTGGAAAGTATTGCACCTTTCTGGGTCTTTAAAATACAGAAGAGAGTGATTTATTTCGCTTTTTCAGCACTTTTATTACATGTTCTAACCCTTGTCATCTCATTCTATGTTATGTTTGCTTTTGCTCTTATTGTGATTGTTTTTATTGCCAGCCTGATCAAGTGAACATCTTTGTCTCTATCAATTCTCCATGCTTTGTAGTGTCTATTGCTTCTGTATCTTTCTCTCAGATGTGTTATTTATGACTCTTATTTCTGTTTTTTTCCTCCTCGTTGCCACTGAGTCAAAATGCATTTGTAGCCAAAGTTGTGATCCTCGGTTGTGCGATAGTGTTCTTGGGACTTTTTGTCATAATGTAATAAATTATTTTTGAGAAGCACTTCCAGGTTTTACCATCTATTCTTCTCCTCCCAGTTTTGCTCATAACATTCCTTATTTCTGAAAAGTAGTCTTTCTGATGGACCAACTCCACCTGTTTGTGAAACGTAATCTGAGACAACTTCTCATTTTTAGTCCAGTAACTGGTTTACCAGAATTCAATTGGTATTCAACCAATATTCACCAGAATACAACTCAAAATGGAGGTTTACACTATTGATGACCTTTCAGCCTGTAGAAAATCTTTGAAATAACTTTACTGCATCACAGCAGATTTTGCTTACCTGGGAAAGGAAGAAAAATTTGGCACTTCGAAAGCTTTGGGATTTCAGATAGATAGTAATTTTCCTTTAACCTTGCTTACTTAGGTAGCATTAGCTGCGGGCAGGTGTAATGCTAATTTCTCCTTACCAACCAGGAGAGTGATGCTTCTGAAGAGGAATTCAACCCCCTAATTCATTGACATCAAACCGGCTTCAGTGGGGGTTTGGGCGAGTCCATATTTCAAGAAGTATGTGATGAACTTTGATGCACACATCATCCATCTATCAGTAAAATCTGTTGTTCTTCTTGATTTCTGCTACCCATTCTTCTGGAAGAGTGAAGACAAGGAGGCTATTATGCTCAGCTGGAATCCTAACTGCAGATATCCTGCCTTTGGCTTTCACTCACCTAATGTTTGATATGAACGTAATGATATGATTTTTTTCAGGATATGATCAGTTGTACAGTATTAGAAAACGCTGCACTATGGTGATTATGACCATAATAAACTAACAGCAGAAAAGATTATGAAGCTGGTTTTCTGTCCAGTAACTGGCTGCTTAAGCTCAAATTCAGGTAAGCATTTCTATAGAAAAACAGGCTTACAGCATGCTTGACGAACGTCAGTCACAGGTCTGCACCACATTAAGGCCCATTTCAAACAGGAAGACACTTAAGCATGTGTATAGGTATTTTTCAAAATGGAGCCTTCAGGCATAACTGTAAGAAGGAGATTTTGCAAGAATTCAGGATGAGGTCTGTGTGCTAGTGTAGGATTGTACCCAGGGACAAGTCCTTGGTGAAGGGCAGTTCCCCTCTTTTTCTAGGATTTTCGCTACACAGTCCCATAGATCCCGCTCAGACAGCACTGTCGTGAGAAACTCAGCTAGCAATAAGGCAAGAGAAAGGGAAGAAAAATAAAGCAAAAGTTTTTCTTACCAGTCAGCCGGGATATGTTTGGCAGAAGGTAACACAGTTGTTCAGAAAACTGGGCAGTCAGGCTAGAGGTGCAGTCTGTAATACTTTATTTTCCAACAAATGTTTCCACTTTTTTCAGTTGAGTTGTCATTGAGAAGATTTTGATTAGTTATTAATCAAATGTATTTACAAAATTCTATGTCTGTAGTTAATTTATGAGTAGTTCTTGGCACACTTCAAACAGCTGTAATGGCTGTACAGTGTATACGGTGTATTTCTGTTTCCTGACTGGATGAGGGGAATGAGATTTCCACTGCAAATATTTTTTGTAGGACTTCAAAATTTGCTTTTCCCGCGTATTTAAAAATATTTTTAATACTGTTTCCATGAGCATTCCTGTTTTTGTGAACACAAAGTCAACATGGTTGAAATGAAGAGTTCAAAATTCTAAAGGAAAAATAAAACGTTTCTTTTTTCATGCAATCATCCAGCTTGACCCGAAAGTCACTTTAATCCTGGTTCTAAGGTTTCATAGGGAAGTACAGAGCCACAGGCACGTTCACACATTACTCGTGTTCATGGAAGCATTAATTGAATTTCCAAAGTCCTGTCTCAGCACATGCTACATGCAGCGGGAAGGACTCTTTATAAAAGTCTCTCTCACTGTTGGATCCCAAATCCTTGTGTGGCAGATGGCTTCACACAGGGAAGGAGGAGGGGAGTACCTAGAGTTCAGGTGGATAACCAGTTACAGGAATGGCACTATGGTGTAAAGAGGCATTTCGTTGGATGAAGGCAAGCAAAGTAGCATCGGGGCTAACTACAAAGATGCAGTTTTCCACGTTGTGGGAAAAGGGTCATGTAGTGGTGTTCAAAAGCATTTTTACTCTGAATTCCTGAAAGAGGAAATACTTTTCCCATGCCATAAGTGATGCTACCAGCAACAGATAGCCCCTGAGGTTTTTTGAGTGACATCATACAAACAGGATCAACACCTTCACCTTTGGCACAAAAATCTCCAAAAAATATGCAGGAAAAACCACCCTACAGCTCTTTCATCAAAGCTGTCTTTTCTAAACCGCCCCCAGTGCAGATATCCCTGCCCAGCGAAACCCAGACTGCCCCTGCAGCAGGGTGGGACGGGTGTGCTGGATGGAGATCGGATTAGTCATGCTCCTGTCAGTCACCGCGCATCCTGACACCAAGGGAAAGCTGGCACGGCAGCAGGGGAGCCCCAGCATTTCAGGGAGCCAAACCAGCCTCGCCTCTGGCTGCTTGCTAGCAGTGGTCAAGATTGCCTTTCCTTCTGACCAGTTTATCTGGGTCTTGGCAGTTGTCTGACTCTAAGCACCGCTCAGGACCAAAAGGATCTAAAGCTCAGACTCGGCTTGGCTAGGTTTCTAGGGATTTTTACAACTGAATTTTTTCTTTTACTTGTGCAACATTTCCAAGAACGACTTTACAATATATATTTTTTTAGCATAGCTGTCTGTCAATTTTCATGGCAAAAAAGTATTTGGAAACTGGAGAATAGTAATAGTAGAGTTGTTTTTAAAGGAATCACCCTACACCATTCTAGGCCAAAACCTTTTATTAAAGTTTTATGAAAATCCTCCCCATTTTTTACATTCCAGTTGAGTCTATTAGCTTTGCAGGTTTTGATGATCTAGCAGGTATAAGTACTTCTCACATTAAATGCAGTGTTGACAAAGGAAATTCACTAGCAAAGGTTTCATTAACTGGGGATTATACTGAAACCTTTTCCCAGAATTGCCAATAAATGGAGCCCTAATCCAAAATTTGGCTTTAAATTCAAGTGCAACTAATATAATTTTGTGTTTGGTTTAAAATTACCTGTGGTTATTTTCTCATTTTTGCAATATACAGCATTATGTCATCTGGACTCTCAAACAGTATTGTTCCTGCGATGAAAAAGCAAACTTAAATCCCATGTATGAAAGAAACTTCAGTTTAACTTGTGATTCCAATGAGTCCTGTGGAAAAAAAACAACAACCTCATTCAAAGATGGAGAACTAACTGGTTCCCTCAAACGATGCCATAGGTAATGGACACACACTGCTCAGCCAGGGCCTGGTCCTGGGGTGAAAGTCACATCTACAGTGTGTCAGCACCGCTCGGATCGGAGGACGTGCCCTCCCGGTGTTCGTCAGAGTTTACAGCAAGAAGATGCAGAGATGAACCTGGGTCGTGAGGGTGCCTGCGGTGCCCGGGGGTTTGCAGTTCCCCCCAGCACTCAGGTGCTCCGGCCGGGGGAAACCCGGCGCCAGCGCGGGCTGTGGGTTTGCCCGTTGATGTAAGCCGTTTGACAACCTGGCCCACTCTGGTATAAAAGACTGTAATACCTTCCTCTGTGTCTCTCTCCCGGCGTTGGAGTTATCTGACAAGATCTCCTGGTTTGCTCTCTCCAGGCATGCGAAGAGGCTACAGCAGCTGCCGGCTTCTTCAACCGAGAAAGTTTGCAAATTTTGAAACTCTTTGGGTGGGTGCAGGAGTCGTATGCGGTCTTTCTAAGTTTGTTTCTGCAATACAGTGGCCTTTTTCACCCTGTTTCTAGGGGAAAAAAGTTGCAATGGCGGATTAGGGAATTGCAATTAGGGAGGCATTTGAGGCCCTGCCGCTATGCTGTGGTCCCTGATACCCAGGGAGGAGATCCCTGGCCTGGAAAGGCGACGAGAGCCTGATCCAAATCTCTTCAACTCAATGGGAATCTCTCCAAGGATCTAATAGGTTTAGGGTTTATAACACAGTCTGTTAAGATGAAACTACCTGAGGGAGCTGAGCGTAGCTTTCTATTAAAATTAATAGGAATTGGATATTTAAATTCCTTAGACGTCTTTGAAAGCCTTACCTCTAAGTAGCATATAAATATCTAATGTAACTTCCATTGCACCTAATTTACGGTTTATAGTTGAGATGATGTAAATTCTGGGGTTTGTTTCAAAATGCAGTTCATTTATTTACAACTCCCAAAGCTAACCCACTGTTTAGTGTTCTATGAGAAGAAAACCAAATATTTTGTAGTAGCCGGCACTGTGGTCACAACTGGTGTTCAGATTTGCATTTCATCCAAGTCCAGAAGATTGCAATATCTCATGAGAAGAACTGAGGCAGAATTGTAAATCTTGAGTCTCCTCGGTTATCTTTTTAAAAAGGAGTTTGGACTCGTATCACCCCTGGCTTCCTTAACGGTTTTCCATAAACAGTGAAATGCCTCAGGAAAATCACAAACAGCTCTTCTGTCAACAGATAGCTTCATTTTCTCTCCCAGATTAGGGTGGTCTGAAGCTATCAGCAGCTGATCTGACAGAGTAAATCTGAAACAAATTGCTGTTGCTATAATCCTTCCTTGGCATGAGGTGCTGCGAAGGAGAGAAACCAAGTATTGTTGCATAACTAAATTGGTTTGGCT
>NW_010540088.1:12013-37561 GCF_000687285.1 Phaethon lepturus | reverse complement strand
GTAGGGAAGAGCATTAGGTTCCCTGCAATTCCCATCTGTCTGTCTGTCTATCTATCTAAATTTGCTTGGGATGTATTTCTTCCCCACCCCTGAATAATGTAAGAGGAGTCATCTCCCAGCACTTCCTGGTGTTAAGGTTGATCCACGGGTGTAAAATTAAGTTCTCAATTTCATCATCTGAAGACTTTTTTTTTTTTGAAGGTTTAAGAAATGTGGCCGACTGTGTTTGTTTATATGTTTCCTGAGACTACTATTTTGGTTGAGATTAAAATACTATTGGAAAAAGCTGTTAGTCATGACAGAAGCTTAGTAGTACTGTGAAGGTGATGCCCAGATGCTTGAAGTCCTGGAAAGGCTGTAACGGAGGTGACCGGCAGAGTATTGCTAGCTGCCTTGGCACTGGTGGAGCCACTCAGTTTGGTAAGCAAGAAGCAGCTCTACATTGCTGCCAGAGACCTTCCTGGGGAGATGTGGTTCAGATGCCATATCTGTGTTTATTGCCATTTCAGGGACTGGATGTTGAAGACAATCAGCCTCCATCCCAGGAAATCTCCAAACGCAGTTGGGTTTCATTTTGCACCCTTGGCCAGCACCATGCTCTGGCTCGAGCCAGAAGAGGGAGTGGTGGGAGAGGTGGGGGATTTGTGCTCTCCTCACAGGAATACACTGCAGAGAGTGATACCCCTGAGGGTGCATGTCTCCTCACCTTGGTACCTGCCCTCTCCTCTTTCCACTTTGGTTATTGTATGCATGCTTGTCTCCATGGCTGACAAACTAGTTGATTTTTTTCCTTTTGTTGGAGGTAAAACACCAGCAGCGGAAGAGATGTGTCCCCTCTTACATCTTAGTGTAGTATCAAAAGCTGCTGCGTGAATTAAAATTATTTTTCTTTCCTAGCAAAACAAAAGAGCTGAAAGATCTTAAAGCATAATTGCATCAAAGAAAGGAAATTAAAATATCCTTAAAGGAATTCAGGTTGCTGAAAAACTCAAGTCCAGCCCAGACACAAGTATGTTTTATATTAAAACATAAAACAACTAGCCAGTATAATATTTCCTGAAGTTTCATCGATCATGCTACTGGTTTCTGCTGGGAGGGAAACATAACCTTCCCTTGCCATGTCTCAGGGAAAGTAAATAATATTGTTAAGAAGCTTGTCATATCACAAGTGCCTGATTAGGGAGGCTTGGGGAGCTGGCAAGTTTGCAGACTTCATTAAACACAGTGCAATGCCAAGAGGAAGAAAAAAGTTGAGGGATATCTGCAGATTATATAGGGGCAGGCTGACCTGCGTCCTTGTACCACTAGACTGTAAGAATGGTTTCTCTAGAGGGGGAGAGAAAGTAGCACATGGCTGCATGGACTGAAGCACAGAGCTGACAGGAGTGTGGTTGAAGCAGCTGCAACATGGCACCCAGTTTTCTCTCGGGCTTGCAGAAGACCATGGAAAAGCAGGATAAGGGTTTGGCAGTAGCCCTACACATTCTGAAGACAACCAGAGACCTGCTGGATCCGGGAAACTGGAGTGTTGGTGTGTGGTGAGAGCAGACTCACCACGTGGTGACTGGAGTTGGGGCTCCACCAAGAGAGAGCACGGTGAAATGTGGTCTTTCTGAAGAGACTTCCCACCTCAAGGGCTTGGTCCTCTGTGCTGTGTGTGGAGCATATGTCTGTCTGTGGTCCTGGCTGAGGGTATGAGCTCCCACTAGCCACTCGGAGGCAATGACAGTGGAGGGAAGGAGAGTCCCCTCCATTCTGGTCCTTTGTTGGAATAGGAGTGCAGATAAAGCTGAATTTCCCTCCACCTCAACAAATTCTCCAAATGCCACAGCCCAATGGCATTCTGATGGGGATTTCTTTTATTTCCTCCTGTTGAAGCAATTGTGTTTTTAATGCAATAATTGGGGGACCTAATGGTGGTAATACACTGGAGAGCTGAGCACCAGTCAGGTCAAGACATTATAGCTCTCCCCTCTCCCAGGTTTTTGTCTCAGCCACTGATCTTGAAGCTAGGACTTTGCTGGTCCCTTCTTTGATAGCCAGTTGATTACTTAGTCAATGAAAAGTCTAACAGCTTCAGGAGGATAGACAGGGAGGACCATAAACCTGGATACTGTAGAGCTTGGGAGAAACAGAGCTGGAACAACTTTCCCATACTGCAGGTAAGTGGGATTTTTAACCAGAAGTGCAAGAAGAGCAGTAACAAGAAGCGCAGTAACAAGAGACCAGCAGCAAGAGTAAGTAGCAGTTGTACCAGGTTGCCTGTACTGTGCATGGACCAATCTGAGGTGTGCTCTGAGACCATCTAGTTGGTCAGATCCTGCAGGGTGGTTTTGGCAGTGGTCCTGATATCACTGACACAGGTGCCAATCTGCTCAGCATTGCTGAGGCTTACACATTGTAGACATGTCCAGAGCAATTAATCTAGATAACTAAGAAAACTTACTGGGGGTGGGAGGCATAGCCACCTCAAGCCTTTAATAATAAAGCAACTGAGCTTTATTTGCTAGAGTGGGAGGAAATCCTCTTTTTAATTCCTTCTCCTTAAAAATGTAAAGTTATTTTCAAATCTTAAAAGCATGTTTTTTTAGTATTTTTTTTTCTGGTGAAAAGTTGAAATGCCTTTTAGGGGAAGAAACAGGGTCTAAGAACACTGTGCATTACTATTTATTTAAAAATTAAGCTTTCTATTAAGGAAAGAAAGAAATAAAAAAGTCCTAGCTACATATTTGACACATTTGCATGACTAAAAACTGGAAGTCATGGGGCAAATTAATATTAAGGGCGTGTATAAACATATCATTAAAAATAGAGTGAAAAATAAACAGATAATCCTCCCAAATTGCTTTCCATTCCCTAAGCTGTAACTTCTATAACTTTATAACTCTGTGTTTACTACTAATGAACCACCAACATGTTAGGGCTGTATGCAAGAACTGCAACAAGTCGTGACTTCACGGGATAAGCCCACAAAAATCTTCAATCAGCCAAGTCCACGTCAGGATTAGGCACATAGAGAGGCTTAATTAGGCATTAGTGAGGCCCTTAATGGAGCTACAGTGAAGGACACCTGCTGAGGATCTAGTCGAACATCTCTTTTAAACATATTTATACCCAGCCTCTGGGCTGTGGAGTTGACATTCAGTGCCTGCTCTGCTGCTCAGCCTGTGCTTGCAGTTGTTTACAAGCTGAACAGCAGGAGAGCAGGGGCACTAAATAAATAACATACTGTCGAGCTATTTCCTTATTCAATAATGGTTTCTCATTAGTTCCTTCCTGAGCCATGATCAAGGAAGTATATAAAGGCCTGAAGACAAAACAGTTCATTCTTTTGCATTTTTTTTTTTAAACTGGTGACTTGGAAAATTCTATTGTTGTGAAAGGTATACCTGTACCTGTATCCCCGTTAGTTAATACATTCACTGTTCTTCCAGTGTTACTGGCAAAATATAGGTACTATTTCCTTTTGTTTACATGAGTTTTACACCAGGGTAAATGTTTTGGCACTTTTAACTTGGACAACAGAAAACCACTTGGCAAGGTCTTCATGATGTCCCTGCTCTAAGTGATTTTTTTTTCCAGACAAGCCCTCTGTCTTCCTCCTTTATACCCCTGACATGGTGAACAAGGAGATGCTCAATGGTCACCCTCATACCATGACAGTCCTGTCTGCTTTTCATGAATTCTCTCTCCACACCATGTGTTGCATATAACCAGTGGTTTTCTGGGATAGAGGAATAAATAATCTTGGGAAATAAGAGTGGGCTTGGGCTTGAGTCCATGTGGAGACTCTTCACACCATATGGGTGCACTTTGCTGTTCAGACATGGGCCGAGGCTATCTTCAAGGGTAGGGGAGGAATCTGGTATTTCAGCCCACATTGTTCCTTAGTGCAGACCTGAGCAGATGTTTACCTTTGGATGGACAGCTGTCACCTGGCTTTGCCACCTCTGTGTTTATCAACCATGTATGTGGGATTTGTTTGTTAGGGAACTGACCCAGGAGCCTACCTATAGAGGACCCATGTAGCTCATGTAAAGGACCGTGAACTCCTAGGCAGCCAGAGTCGAATGTGTCTTTACAAACTGCAGACTAACAGCTTGGGTGGTACCAAGGCTCCTACAGGATTAAGGCTTCTACATTTAGTTGTCTGTCTGCACCTGGGCTAGATGTCTGAATCCCAATCTGGTCAAAGGAGAACTTGTCAGTACAGTCTATGGAGTCTAAAGAGAGCTTGACTGGTTGACCAGTCACTGAATGAATCTCACCCTGTAAATGACAGGTTGATTGAAGACAGCAATATTGATAGATGCTAGATCAGAAAACTCAAGCAGTTTAGCCACCACCCACATCAGGATTTCAAAAGAGAGTGTAGATGCAGCCAAACTGTCCAGCCAGAGATTGGTTGTGTTCAAGAGTGAAAATGCCCAGATTTTGATTGAGAGCTGGATGTCGTCTTGGTAAGATGTCATTCAGTAAGAGCATTCAGAAGTCTGGCTATTAGACAAACTATTGCTTTATGTTAATTTTACGTTATTAAAGTACAGGAAGGACTGGTTTTTCATCTGAAAAACATGACCTGAAACAGGGCTATTGCAGTTAACACCAGTTTCACAGAAGTGCCACCCACCAAGAGATTTTCTGAACAAGATCAAAAATCAATTTATCAGTGCTCCCATTAACTATAATGCCAGGTCCTTAGCAACTTCTCTTTTAGTGATTATCTAACTTTGATCGCACACTGAATGCCATGAAAAACTCATAAGTGGCTCAACCATCTGGCATTATATTATACATTTTAAAAGGTGCATTTAAGACCTTCTGTGGCTGGAATAACACTTCTGTGGAGCTAGTGCTCTGATCTGTGTTCCAAATCCATCACATTATTTTCTTATGAGGCCAGAGCTACCATCACTAATTAAGCCTTTTATTTTGTTTTACTAGATTATCTGGTTTTTAACTTTAAGATCTCCTTGGCCAACCAATGGAATATGGATGAAGTTATCTGAGTAAATCCGTGCCAACTCTCGGACAACACTAGAACAGCAGATTTAAGATTGCAACTTTTCCCAAATGTCGAAAGCAAAGTTTTCCTTCTTTTGCAAGGTCCATGAATGTCAGTTTGAATGTTGCAAACCAGACCTCATCATAGCTGTGTTTTGCTACTTCACTGATTTTTTGTCTTACTGTGAATGTTTGATTATATGCCATTCCCAGACTTCGCCATTTTGTTAAGATGATGTGGTAAGACAGGGAGCATCAGGAAAGCCTGAGGTTCAGTTTCCTTCTTTGCTATATGAGTCAAAAGGTAGATATTAATCAGAATCAATGCCGTTGCATTCTCATCTCCATCACATTTTACAGAAATATATACATTGTTTGGTTTACTCTGTGAAATAGGCGAGGGAAGATAGAAATGTAAATATGATAAGAATGAGTTAGGAAAGCGTATAGATCAGAGGAAGATGACAGGGTGAAAACAAGTTGCCGTATCCAATGGGTTAGAAAATGTTTCTATTCTGGATGTTATTAACAACAGTAGGTGAAATTCAGCAGGTTTGGGAGCTGCATTTGGGTCAGCTTGTTCAGACTTCCCTGCAGTCTTCTTAAAGCAATGAAGAGATTCTTTAAGTATAGTTTGGTTTTAAAATAACTTCATTTCTATCTGCTTTGGACTGAATTGGTGAACTCTCACCCTGAGCCTCCCTCCTGGATTTGGAATTTCTCCACCAGAATTTCATTTTAAAGCTTCACACCAGAAACCACAAGCGTTTCTTTGAAGAACCATCTCAAATAAATAGAAAAGAACCATTAGCAATTTGTATGTCACAGATTCATATTTGCTGATATTTTGACCACTGGAGGTACCTGCTGAGGGTCACTTCCATGCTTCCAGGGGACTATATATCCCCCATACACCTGGTGGGGGAGATGGGGTACCCCTTGAGCTTGACTGTGGTTCTGTCACGGATTCTTTTGTCTGTGAGGCAAGAGCAAAGGTACAGATCTGGTTCTGTTCTCTGAGTGTCCTGGGTTTGAGATCTCTTTCTTGCCAGCCTTTATCTTGGCCTGATGTCCCCCACTGATGCTGGGCACTGATTGGAGCCTGTGTGCTTCGAAACGACAATTTCTACAATATTTTAAAATCCCAGGAATGGATTAGCATCACCAACATTTTTCTTTCATGATTTTGACCAAAGGCAGCAATGGCTGCTTTGCATTGTACTGTGCTTCCTGCTGTTCAAGTGCATGAGCTGTGCCCAAGGCCACCTACCCAACAGCCAGGATAAGGCAGACTTGAGGCCCCATCCTGCACAGATTCAAACAGTGATGTTGCTTATACAGGAGATAAGCTGTGGTCCATAGAACAGTGCCTTTGTGCACGGCTGGAGCTTAAACACAGCCACCAGGAGCTCTGTGATCCAAAATGAGCTACGTCTAATGAGTGTAGGTACCACCAGTCCCAGAGGGCTGTTGGAGCTGATTGAATCATTCCCTCGGGCTGTGGAGGGATTAAAGCTTTTCAGTCCTGATTTGCACACTGTAGGAAGCAGTCTGAATCTCACTCTTCACCTTTTCCTCAGACTCTACTTTGTGAATTTACAGACTGTGTGCGTGGCAGAGAAAGACAAGTAGTTTCTTTGAAAGGTTTTTTCCATGCACAGTGTCTGGAACAGTATCACCAACTGTAGCTCAACCACCACATCAGCAAGAAAATGGTATAGTTCAAATTCATTTTCAGCAGTGATTTGGCCTTCAAATTGTGTCTGACCTTTGAGATATTATTTGAAGTCTCTCGTTTGTTACTATTGAAGCAAACAGGAGAAGAGGCAGGTCTGTGAATACCACTAGTTCTGTGCTGAGATAAAAATACTACTCTGGCAATATGCAAGCTGCATTTTTTCCTTCATCAGATGTATGGTATTGGTTTTTGTTTTGCTTTATACAGAGTAGTTTATTATGCTACAGTTTTAGAGAGCAAATTCACTTTTCTATACAGAATAGGATACCTCTTAGTAAATAATGCATTTGGCATTTCAGCTCTGCATTAAAAGAATTATCCTCTTTGATAAAAACCTGTCTTTGATCAAACTTGTGAATATCATTAAAAAAAAAATGTTGCTTTTTGGAATTACATTTGCTTCAGCATCCAAATGTACCCTAGGGAAAGATCATTGTTCTTCCAAAAAAAAAAAAAAGAAAAAAACCCCAAATACTCTGCCAAATACTTCTCTATTATGCAAAAAGTCTCCAAGTGAAAGAAAGAGAGAGGTCAGGATGGTGCGCTTGCCAGTAAGAAAGCTGAAAAAAACAAACAAACCTGCAATTATAGAACGGATTTCAGCAACAAAGATCCCTTGTATGAAGTATGGGCAAGATTTCTTTTCCATATAAACCTGTCCACGTCTGAAGTAGCTCTATTGATTTCAGTAGTTCCACAGACGTGTACTGGTTCTTTGTCCCATGGGAGTTACAGGTATTGGACATGTCAATGCAAAAGCTTGGAAAATGAATAAGTAACAAATGGCCTAATGTACTTCCATGGAAGTGGAACTGGTGAGTGCAAGAAAATTTACATCATGAGGAAGGTCTGCATGCATGTGTCAACTGAAGGCCTAGCTTTTAACCTATTAAATAATTTTGCATTTCTTGGCTCTTGCTTTTAAGGGCTTTTGACCCAGCAGACGACGCCTGAAAAGCCTTTAGAAGTGTGTCAGAAAGGCCCCATCTCTTGCGGGGACTCTGAGCTCCCTTCCAGGTCTAAAGGGTGAGCTGCCCGGGAGCCGAGGGCATGAAGGGATGAGCTGGCCCTACTTCTCCGATGAGGGCATGTCCTGCAGAAATTACAAGCAGAAAGGAGTGATCATGCCATAAGGTACCACTCCAAAATCCCACTGAAGCTGATGGACTCTTTGCATGCAAATCTCAAGGAAAATCTGGTTGGAAAAAAAATAATTCAATCTATTTGGAACTATATGGAAGGATTTATGTTTCTATGTCATAGGTAATTTATGTGTTATCTTTAAAGTTTGTGCCATATGTTCTTAATTTTCTAACCTAAAAATCTGACAAACATTTTAAACAAATCTTTAAAACTTCCCTAACTTTTGTTTTGTTTCCAGGTTCTATCAGAAATCAATAAATAAGCAGTGTAGTTTAAAAATTAAACAAAACCCATACCCTTACCTTAAGTACTACAAAAACCAGAATTAAAACCGCATAACAAATTGTAAACATAAAGCCGTGTCGAATGCAAAGTAAAAATCCCTCTGAAAATACCTGTGTCACAGAAGACTGCAGTGTTTTAAACAAGGTTCTTTTCCGGACAATTTTTGCAATGGTAATATTCTTAAAGGTTTATGTTAAGGTTCATTTGATTCTATTTCTTTAATTAGCCAAAACATCTACCAAAGATATGCATGCAACAACTTTCAGTTGGGAAATTTAAATCACCGTATCTTGCTGCTTACAGTTTCTGTTAATATACAGTTAAGAAAACATAGCAAGTCTTTGTTTCTAGAGAATATTATATTCCAGTTGCAATGTAGCAGGCATAGCCTCACTCATTTTGGAAGTAAAACGGCCATGAATATATTTGTTCTCTAAACCAAAGCCCACCGAATATGCTTTCACTTAAGTATAAGTGTGTGTGCCGCTTAAGCATGTGTGCCCATACATATGGGCTCCTACCAGCTGTTTTGGGAGGAACATCCTCAGCTGCTTTGAGTTGCCATAGTTCCCTGAGATATTTTTGTCAAAAGAAATTAAATGATTTTGTCGCAAGCGTTTAATCAAAAGAAAATATTTACATTTATTTCTAGAAGGGTGACAGCAAAGGGGGCATACCAGCCAGCTTACCTTTCTGCTCCTCCTCTAACTGGTTTCAGATTTATTAAGCAACGAGGAGGGAGGAAGCAGGACTGTGCTAGCAGTGGCACTGATTACCAGTTTTGATGGACTGAATACAAGAATTTCTTTGCTTTTTTGTGTTGTGTTATCCCAACACCTGACATTATTGGAGCTGATGGATTTTTTCCACTGGCTTTTACCTTAGAGGAAACAAGTCTATGGACAAGAGAAACTCAAGGAAGACATTTGAAGCACTGTGGTCAGGCTTTTTATCCTGACTTGTCTTACAGTCTCAACTTCATACTTCTTGATTTCTAACACAACTTTCAACAATAAAAGGGGGAAAACATCTAATGTGGTCTGGAAATGCCAGTAAATGTCGAAATTATGGGAATGGCATCCACTGACTGCAGGAAGTTTGAAAAGCAGAACAAGGAGACATCACACCTCAGTAAAACATCGCCAGGGGAAGAGGCTCCCAGGCAAGACAAGCTCAGAAAGCCTAAACTAGAAAGTATGATGAAGCTAATGACCTGAATTCATTAGCTTCTAACTGGAAATTTTGGAGGCCTGTTTTCCTGTTCTTAGCTTTATTAGTTGTTTTGCTATGCAAAGAACATTCTAAAAAGTCTAGGAAGAGGCAAATGCAGCATGACGGGAACAGTCTCATAGAAGAAGATTGTCATAGATTATTACATGCAGTGATCTTCGTCTTCTATCCTTTCCTTTATCTTCCTTTTTCTTGCTTAGGTGAGGAAATGTAATGGAGAAGAGGAGCTATTGCCTGACCAGCGCAGAAATGGGTAGATTTGAGATTGATGGATAAAAAACCTCAACAGCTTAGAACAGGGTTACCATGCACTAAGGCAAGGTGTAGCCCCTGAATAATCTGACTTCAGTCTTCACCAACATGCAGCATTTCATGCTCATGGCAGAGCAATCTAAGAGCCTTGCTTCAGCGAAGAAAGAAAGAACTGAACTCATAGCTGCATTTGCAGCTAAAAATAGGGGGATGTCAGTGTGCTGCCACATGACATTTTTTGGCAGGGAGCTGGAACATTTTCATTTTGCAAGGCAAGCCAGTGGCATTGGATTTGCATGGCTCACGACCGCTCTGCAGGGACCACCCTCTCTCTCCACAGACCCCTCCCTGCACCAGCCTTTGCCAAGGGCTATGGATTTCGTCCCCAGAGGGTCTTTGAACAGAGATTTCTCCAAGTGCCACCACTGGCCCTTCCCATCAGGGTAAGCTGGCAGAAATTTTCGTCAGAGGGTGGCTTCCAACAGATGAAGCCTTTCCAAGAACAGTAAACAGTAAACACACCAAGTTCTTGCCCACTGCATCAGGGCAAGAGTCCTGTTTCAGAAAATACCGTGTTGGTAAGGCTGATTTCGGCATGTCACACGCAATTGCACAACATAACGCGGTGCAATGACGTGAGACAACTAAATGACAAAATGCTGGCTCTCAATCAAACATGTAAAGCACCTATTTTCGGCTCTACCATCTGCTATCAGTTTGCACAGTGTCTTTCCCAGCTGAAAACACAAGGCAGATTGGCACAAACGGAGCATTCCTCTGGCTGGTCACAGACTGCAAGATACAAAATTTTTCTCCTCTTGTGACCAGCCCATCTCTGATTTTTTTTTTTCCATAACAAAATAGGCTGTTTTGTGCAAGCTGAATCATGACAAGCTAAAAAGCAAACCTCCAGGAGGAATGTTCTCTAGCGTGCTACCAGGCATAATAATGGTATGTCATTTCCTTCTTCACAGTGAGTCTGCAGAAATTAACAACCGAAATTAATACCAAGATTGGATGAACTTTTTCTGCTGAAAGTTTTTCAGTAGGCACCCTTTTTCAGTTGCTTGATACTCTACAAGATCATTAACTTCACTTTCATCTACTGATAAACAGGGAAAAGTTAGAGTAAGTAAGAAATTTTTTTAGCTGGAAAATAACTTTCTGTGAACAAATAGACACTTTGGGGTATTTAATGTGGGAAACAACAAAACAAACCCAATAACCTCTAAATTTTCCTGCGAAGGCAAGCCCACCACAAGCAACTGTTTTGCTGGTGTGGGGATTGATCACTCGTTTAAAATAAAATGGTTACTCCTTTAGAGAACCTGATTTGGAGGGAGGGAGGGAGCTGATCAGGAATACTTTCCTTTATAATAAAGATCAAAACGACGAGGACGTTTGCTTTTTTATTCCCTGAATAAATAAGATGTTTCTGAGTTGAAACCCTGGCTCCGTTGACTTCACTGGGGCCATGATTTCACCCCAGGAATTATTCTAAAAGCATTACTCATTTAATAAGCATACCACACTAATTCTCTACTGTTTCCGTATGAGCACCTCCCAATGCCAATGTAAACCCACTGCACAAAGCTACATTAAAGCAATATTTATGGTTGAGACCTTAACACAAAAGTCAGGAAACTCAGAGTTATGGTTCCCCCAGCCAACCATAACCAGGGGTAGCTTTAGTGTTTTGCATTACTGTGTCTATGCTCCACGATGTATGTCCAAATACCAATGACTGAGTTATAGCTACTGTGGGAACTATCGCTTTGGATTTTGGTACATTTTTGCATTTAAATTCTCAACCCGGGTCATGAACAACTGTGAAAATTATGATTGCAGCAGAGGTTAGTAACTCCAGTTTGCTGTTCTCAGTTACTGCCGAGGGTGACATGGGAGAACGGTGAGCTCTCCCTGTGGTGTGGATGACGGGAAGGCTGCACTCGTAAGGTATATAACGATTAAGTTGTCTACAAGGTCTGTATCATTCAGCAGATACTCTGAGAGACAGTAAGGGAGCTAATAGGACTTGTCAGAGATTACTTAACGTGATTCTAATTCTAATATCCAATTAACTTGGTCAGGGACAGGGAATAATAAGCTGCTGCTCTGTACATTTTATACTGTGTTAGGAAAATGTTGCATTTTCACTTCAAGGGAAATAGGCCTGTTTTTACCAAGTGTCCTCAGGAACAAACTGCATGAGATGTGAAGAGGAGAGCGTTTGCACAGTGAGCAGCACTAAATGACTCACGGCGGTGTGCGAAGTTCTGCCCTCTGCAATTGTGCCTCTCTAGCCGGGATCTGCAGCTGTTCTAGGGCAGTTTTACTTGTAACCTACTGAGCAGTTAGTATGTAGTTTATTTAAATAATTATTTTAGACATTAATATTCTGCAGTAAGGACTAAAAATAGATTTAATAGTTTGACAGTAACTGGAATTTGATGCAGAGGTTTACAGTAAATTGAAGATAATTTTTGTAATATTTCTCAAGGAGCATGAAATTGAACTCTGACTTTACAAAGCTAGCTGACTCAGGAGTGGGTAATGTCTTGAGTGCCAAAGAGGAGCAGCAGAGGCTAGAAGCTCTCTCCCCTCAGCCTGTGCCAGTGATGGGCTGGAACTAACTAGTCCAGCCACAGAGAGAACCGAATAGCTGAAAGTTGCTGGCATTTGTCTACCATAAATGCTGGCAGAAAAGAAATTACTCAGGCATGTATTTCCTTAGGTGAGAAGTTCACAAACAGAATCAAGATTGTACAACTCCCGTTAACTTAGCTGGGCTGTATTTCCTGAGGTACTGTAGCCTCATGTACGTTTGGACTGCGATCACAATTTGTAATCGTTAGCAAACATGGCCACTTTTCTAAGGCAGGTTATAATCTTGTCTGTTGGGGAAATGTTCCAACCAAAACAGAGCATGATAAGTGGAAAGAGAACTGTGACTGCCTACTAGCAGCCACTCCAAATCATCACCTTTGTTTGCTTTCAGATGTTATCAACATCCCACTGCAAGGATGAATGAAGTGATATACCTGGCTCATGGACCAAGACATGAAGAGTGTTTTCCTCTGCTCTTAACAGATGCCAGCAGCAGCACACAGCTGAACTGGCCCTTCCAAAAGCTAATCCCTTTTGAACATGGCTGCTGATATGTTCATACCTCATGCTTATGTGTCTTGGCTTTTAGTTTTACATATTGAATTGCTTGGATAAGGTCAATATGTACAGCAACAACATTCTCACTGACTACATGAGGCCAGCTGCTCCCGCCCCATATTTCCATCATATTCCCACCCCTGTCTGAATATAGCAATGATATAATTGGACTGCACAAGAGAAAAACTGACTGGTTTAAGGCCAGGTGATAGAAATATTGTGCTTTGTGCACATGTATATTTCTTCAGTGTGTTTTGCAGTAGTTCTAACAGATCGCTCTACCTTAGGTAAGAGTTAAAGCCAAGTTGCTTCACACAAGGCTTTTGTACAACCAGGTCAGAGAGCAATATATTACTTCAGATGAGTTCACCATTGATTTTCCACTGTACATCCCAGTGTTGCATGTGTACAGTGCTATGTCTAAATGAGCATGCGTATGGACAAATCTTTTGTATGCATGCACTTAATATCTTGGAGAAAGGACAGAAATAAGCAAAGCTTATAAAAAAATCCAGGGGGGGGGAGCTATTTTTAAGTCTGTACAAGCAACATTTCAATTGTTTTAAAATAATCTTTATTGGAAACTGCTTGAAATATAAACATATGGACATTACAGTCCTTTGCAAAACGTTTGCCTGTGCTCTGCTGAACTGTTGGTTCATGATCATAGAATCATAGAATCGTAGAATGCTTTGGGTTGGAAGGGACCTTAAAAATCATCTAGTTCCAACCCCCCTGCCAAAGGCAGGAACACTAGACCAGGTTGCTCAAAACCCCATCCAACCCAGCCTTGAACACTTCCAGGGATGGGGCATCCACAGTTTCTCTAGGCAAAGTGCTCCCAGTGCCTCACCACCTTATTTATATCTAATCTAAATTTACCCTCTTTCAGTTTATAGCCATTACCCCTTGTCCTATCACTACATGCTCTTGCAAAAAGTCCCTCTCCAGCTTTCTTGTAGGCCCCCTTTGGGTACTTGAAGGCTGCTATAAGGTCTCCCCAGAGCTTTCTTTTCTCCAAGCTGAACAACCCCAACTCTCTCAGCCTGTCTTATACAATCATGGAATAATTTGTGTTGGAAGGGAGCTTTAAAGGACATCTGGTCCGTAGTCTTCATAGGAGAGGATCTCCAGCCCTCTGGTCATCTTCCTGGCCCTCCTCTGGACTCACTCCAACAAGTCCATGTCCTTTTTCTGTTGCAGGCTCCAGAGCTGGATGCAGTACTCCAGGTGAGTCTCATGACAGTGGAGTTGAGGGGGAGAATCACCTCCCTCAATCTGCTGGCCATACTTCTTTTGATGCAGCCCAGGATATGGTTGGCTTTCTGGGCTGCAAGTGCACCTTGCTGGGTCATGTTGAGCTTCTCATCAATCAACACCCCCAAGTCTTTCTGCTTAGGGCTGCTCTTGATCCATTCTCCACCCAACCTTTATCTGTGCTTGGGATTGCCCTGACCCATGTGCAAGACCTTGCACTTACCCTTGTCCAACTTTATGAGGTTTGTTTGGGCCCACCTCTCAAGCCTGTTGCGGTCCCTCTGGACAGCATCCCTTCTCTCCAGCAAGCTGATCACACCACAGAGCTTGGTGTCCTCAGCAAACTTGCTGTGCTTGCACTCAATCCCTCTGTCCGTGTTGCCACCAAAGATCTTAAACAGCGGCGATCCCAATACTGACCTCTGAAAAACACCACTTGTCACTTGTCTCCACTTGGACATTCACCTGTTGACCTCAAGTCTTTGAGAGTGACCATCCAGCCAATATGATGAGAAACTCTGGCATTTTATACTCTTAAAAATAATGAAAAGTAGTTTGAATTGTTTACCAAGCTATACATTGATCCTGGGTGCAGTATAGTTCTGGCAGACTCATGATCTTGACTGATCATGCATTACATGCATTACATGGTATGTCATGCTTACCAGTTCACTAGGATGTTAGTGTGTAAATCCAGAAGTCTAGTAAGTGTGTATCACGGAACTTGTAAAGCAAGTTGGAATTAGATGTAAACATACTTTTCAGTGCTACTTCTGTGGCTGAAAGACATGTTGCTGCCATGGCAACATGATATCAGGCTTTTGGGTAAAACGGAATTATCTACCCCACTGTTTATTTAAATCACACTTTGTAGGTCATTTCCTACAGGTTCTTTGAGTTCTGACTGTCTCCTATTGTTAGGTGATATGAACCAGAGTTTGTTTTTTTCTTTTTTTTTTTTTTTTAAGAAAAAAAGATTGTTTATGTGCATATGTGTCATGAATTAGGGTTCTGTAATGGGAACTAAAATCAGGAGTGGTATTTGGAAAGGTATGGGGTAGCTAGTACCTACCACTTAGCTTGATGTAAGCAAGAGCAAGATACAAGTCTCTGCCCCTTCGTCTTCCATGATTTTCTTTTGCACGTATGGAGTGCTTTGTATACCTGTGACCTCTCAATTAACGTTTTTTATATCTCAGTAAAACGCCGTGCTACTTTTCCAGATGTCCTAATCCTTTATGTAAATGAACTTATTAAACCCAGCCACCAGCCTTGGTGAAACCTGCCAAATCCACTGTGTCTGGACTCACACGCTCCGTAGACTAAGCTTTATTTGCATAAACTTGTTCTGTAAGTGTAATCTTACTTATCATCTGCAGAGTTAAAGTTTCACTAATGTAAATCCCTGACAAATCAAGCACAGATGTAAGTGTTTGCCCCCAGGCTCAGCCTGTCAAATCACTGCCACCCTTGTATCTTCCCCCTGCTCCCCCCTCCAACCCCTCCTCCATCCTCCCCACCCTGCAAGTGTTTTTTAGTACTAGTAGTCATTTAAAACTGTTTATGTAGATACATTTCAGGTACTAAACATGACACCAAACATTAGTCATTTGGCCTTTTTCCTTTTGATCAAACTGTCTCACAAAATAGTGTTGGCATGTAATTCTGGGTGTCTGGTTGTACCACCTGGAAAAATTTGCTCTGCCAGTCCCCACGTGCCAGACAGATTGTTTCGGTTTGCCAGGCAATGTTCCAGATAAGGAGTCGAGCTCAATAAATGGTTAATGTAAGCTGGCAAATTCCACAAAGCAGCCAAGGAAAATTCAATCAGAGGGCAGCAGGGGGTGTAACTCCCTAAAAACACCAGAAAAAAGGGTATGATGGGGTGGGGGGATGACTCTTGGGCTTCATGTTCCATTGTCTGTGAGAAATGAAAATTCCCTCCCAGTCATAGAAACAGTAGATTTAAAACCAAAGCAAAATCTGCCAGCTCTTGAACTTCTTATGAAATGGAGGAAAATGTTACTTTTGAATTCAGAGGGTGTTGGCATACACTGGGTTTGTTTCTGATTACTTTAAGGTCTAAATATGTTTCCTTTGCTGGTACCCAGTTGCTATTTATTTGGCTTTAGTCTTTGATCTCCCTCATGCTGGCACATCATAAAAAACATATTCCTGTTTGAGTTCTATATTATGCAGTTAGCCTCTGCTTGGTATGTTCACCAGGCTGGTTGTACCTACAGAATAAGACTCTCTTTGTTTTTGATAGACTCCAGGTGTTTATCACTATAACTTACTAATGGATTTGACCACAGAATATGCATGCAAGACGCAAACTGAAAAACTAATGGCAAAATTTCTGGTTTGATAATTCAATGGCCTGCTGTACCATAACCACAGGAACCACACACGTGCACGCATGCATGCACACATGCACACAGAGTAGGTTTTGTAAAAGCAGGGATCTTTTGCTTGCTGAGTTTTCCTGAGATTAATTTTCTGTTCTGGAAATTAAGTTTTGCTTCAGATTTATTTGTCACTGAGTTTTCTTTGAAAGCTTTCAAAATTTAAGCGCTGTTCGTTCAACTGTATGTGGTAGTACATTTTAGGAAGGTCCCATGTCCAGCCGAGGTGCCGCAGTTCCTACAACCCTCCTCCTTCTTCCTTGCAATTCCAAGAAAAGGGAGCATTCCCATCAGCCTGCCCAGCACTGGCAGCTCCAGCAAACGTGTTTAATCCACAATAGCTTGGGGGCTGCAAATGTTAACTGTGGTATCTTGAGTGAGAAGCCATAGCTTCATACCATGTATTAACCCCACTGCTTTGCAATAGCCAAAGATGACTTTTTTTTTCCAATTCGGGTGAACCTAACTTTTTCTAGTAGGAAATTATAGATATCTCACTTAAAAAAAATTCCTTATTCCTATATATACCACCAAATGAGTATTGCCTGTTTAAGTGCAGCTCTCTCACCACTTTAAACCCAGAAATAATCTGTTGTTGAGTCCTTAGGAGGAAGAATTTGCAGCAAAATGGCCAAACATACCTACTTGCAAAGCCAATACAAGAGTTTCCACTGTGGTTCTGCTAGAAATGCAAACAATTTTTGTATGCTTTTGGCTATGGCATATGATGCTTACAGGAACAACAGCTGAACTGCAGGCTGGAGGACACACTGTAAAGGTCACAGCAGCAGTGACAACAGTGTCCTCTGCCACCCCTGAAGTTAATGCTGCTTGTAATGTTAAATATAAGACATATGTTGGAGGCACTCCATTAGGGTATGGTGTTGAGGCTGAGGAAACTGTTGTTTGTACCTGCTAAGAACCTGGTTTTCACAAACAGCTGGTTTTGTTGGAGACTCTTGTTCTCTGCCCCTCACCGCTCACGCAGCAAGGAGCTGTGTCGGTAAGCTCGCGCCCTCACTGCAGCTTCTTCACCAACCTTGGATCACAAGACTGAGTCAGAAACACCACCCAAGCTGTTTTTTTTTCAGGAAACTGCTGTTCCCTGGAAACTGTGTTAGTATTTTGCACTTTTGAGATCAGTGCTACCATTACAAGACCTACAGATGCCACGTAAGTTGAATACACTAGGTGAGGATGGCATTTTGTCACCAACAGCTCCATGTCAGGGAATTCACATTTTGCAGCAGTTCTTCACCACTCAGAAGCCAGATGGTAATTCACTGCCCTAATCAAATACAAATAAAGACCAACTTCTAGAACTATTTCCCCATTAGATTATTGTTGTGGTTTAGCCCCAGCCGGCAGCTAAGCACCACACAGCCGCTCGCTCACTCCCCCTCCCACAGTGGGGTGGAGGAGAGAATTAGGAAAAAAAACCTCGTGGGTTGAGATAAACACGGTTTAATAGGACAGAAAGAAAGAAGGAAACAACAATGATAATACCAACAAAGGAATGTACAAGAACAAGTGATGCCCAATACAGCAATTGCTCACCACCCCGTGATCGACAGCCCGTCCCTGAGCAGCGATTTCCACCCCCCGGCCAACTCCAGTTTATGTACTGGGCATGACGTCGGATGGTAGGGAATATCTCTTTGGCCAGCCTGGCTCAGCTGTCCCGGCTGTGTCCCCTCCCAGCTCCCCGTGCACCCCCAGCTTCCTTGCTAGCAGGCCAGCATGAGAAGCTGGACTGTCCTTGACTGCTCAGCAACAACCCAAAACATCAGCACATTATCAACAGTTTCTCATCCCAAATCCAAAACACAGTCTCACACTGGATTCTGTGAAGAAAACCAGCTCTATCCTGGCTTAAACCAGGACAATTATATAGGCCTTTGGCAATGAAATCTGATTTCAATTTTTCCCGCAAACACGTTCTACACAAATCATACCCTTTCAGTGCTCAGAGTCTTTTCCCTTGTATGCATCATTTGATGTTTTGAGATTTTAAAAGTAAATCTCAGATTAGTTGATGAAGTTTAATGAGTGAGTTCCTTAAGAAATGCAAAATTTATCTTGGGTTCACTTGAACACAGATAGTTTCTAAAACGAAGTTGCACAAATTTGTTCTGTATATGCCTACACACGCAGGTGAAATCGTATACAGGTGAACCTTGAATGAAACTGATTTTAAGCAAGACATTGTTAATGACCTTGTCATAGTTAGAATTAAGGTTAGGTCTGTAGCTCAGGTCATTAATAAGTGATTTCACTGTGATATCAGAGGTAACCCAACCATTTCTCACAGATAAATTTTCTTTTTTTAGTTCTATTGTTTGATTATTTCCATACCTGAAAAAGTAGGGATGCCTTTTGTGTCTAAATGCTATGTTGTATTTACTGTCTTCTTAAAAAAATGAATTTTTTATCCCAGTATATGTCTATGTACTTTAAATTTTACATTCAGCTTAACACAGTTGTCAAAATAGATTTACCACACCGAGGTTCAGATTTACCTCATTTATACCTGCTAAATATTAAACACTGATGTTTTACTATTTTTATCTTTGGCTGCAGGAGGGGTTTCTCTCAGAGGTCAAACATGCTTTTTGTCTTGGTTACTTGTGCTGTCGCCATGCTGATGCGGGGTTTTAGCAAACACCCATGGGTTTGTCAGGCTATTTCCATTAGGAGGGAAAACTGATGAGGCAATTCAACATATTAACAAGGAATGCATGGAAACCCTGTTTTGAGGAGTATAAGGAAAACAAATTACAACAATTTCCTTGCAAACAGTTTTTTGGACTGTCTTTCTACTGAATCCTGAACATTTGACTATCACAAATCCTTTTCTGCCTCTCTCAAACAGTCAGTCTGCCAAAAAGTAGTCTCCTGGTTCCCAAATTATGATTTGATTCCAAGTCTGAGCCCAAGTTTGAGCCCAAGTCCCAGCTCCCCCCAGAGCATGGCTTTGGTTTTGGACAGTCCCTGGTGATCTTGTCTTGAACAGTGACTGCCATTATTTCCGGCTGCTTACATAGAAAATGACTTTAATTCCTCGGACACGAAGGAAGTCAGATTAGCCTCTGGCTCTTCTGTTATCTGTATTTCAGGCACAGCTGAAGGCAGCTATTAACATTTGCAAAAGAGTGGAAAAAGGAGGGCCAGGAACCAGGGCAGCGAAGGAAAAGACAAAGAGAAGATAAAGCAGCTTGAGGGAATGGAGCAATGGCAACAGTGTGTAGATCCAGTTGCTAGGATACAAACAAAAATAATGTATAGAAAGCGGCAGAGCTACGAGGCATAAGAGCAAAGAAAAAAGGAGCGCTTACCTGTCTTTTTTATTGCTTTAAAATACTTTTTTTTTTTTAATGAGGAAGGCAAAGTGCTACCCAGAAATGAAAAAGCAACAAAACCGGTTGATTTTATACAACTGCACAGCACTATCAATCCCTCCTTATGTTCCTTCGTACCATGACAGTTTAATTTAAAGGAGAAAATCTAATTTCCTGTGCCGATTATATATCCAGTTAATTCCAAACTCTCATGTAACAGTTAAAATTGCTGACAATTAATAGAGGAGGCACAGCTCTGCTGGTGTAGCTTAGACCCATTCTCACTGAATGACTGAATAATTTAACTTGGAAGGGACCTCCGGAGATCACCTGGTCCAGACCCCCGTCTCAAAGCAGGGCCAACTTAGATCGTGTTCCTCAGGAGTTTGTCCAGTCAAGTTTTGATATCTCCAGGATCAGAAATCCCACACCCTCTCTGGGCCCCTGTTTCAGTGTTTGACCACCCTCACGGTGAAAATATTTTCTTAATGTCTAATCAGATTTTTTTTTCACATTACAACAAGTGCTGTTTGTTCCCTGCATCCCTGCTGTGCCCCTCTGAGGACCCCCTGCCTCTGTCTTCTCTGCACCCTCCCATTAGGTAGCTGAAGCCAGCAGTAAACACCCCACAGCCACCTCCAGGCTGAACAAGCCCATCTCCCTGCCTCTCCTCCCACACCAGGGGCTCCAGCCCTGACCACCCTGGTGGCTCTCCACCGGCCTCACTCTGGTATGTCAATGTCTGCCTTGCACTGGGGAGTCCACAGCTGGACACAGGACTCAATGGTAGGCTATACTGGTGTGAACGTTTCTGTGGAAGGACTTTTGGCTCCTGTCTAAACTTCCTTGCCCTGAGACTGGGTGTGAACGCCCCGTTGTATTGATACAGGTGACATAAGGTATCAGGCTTTGCACCAGTTCCCTCAGGAAAGAAGCTCAAGACTTATGGGTTAGATGGATCTGGGGATGGTTCCTGCAGGTACATAATCTACTGGTGTCCAGTATGGACACTGATACCTCATATCATGGGGACAGCAAAGGGGTCAGTGTATATACAGCATCTACTGATCAGTGGTGTGCAGACTTTACCCTCTCAACTTACAAAACAAATCCCAACAAAATTCTTAACTTCAGATGAGGCTTCAGAAAAAATTAATGTCTTTTCGGACAGCATCAATGACAGAAAAACAAGTAAAGGAAATACATTCCTCTGTCTCTACTTTGTTCCTACACAGACAGTGTTGTCTGGAAAAATCAAGAAGATATGTCTCCCATGCTCATTATCCTGTGTCATACCTGTGCTTAAGGAAACTCAGCATCTGAGTGAGTGGGGTATGAAAGTAAAACTTCAGTGCATTAACTGTTGATACATTTTGTAAGCCCATCCAAAATGGGCTATCCAATGGGATCTTCTCCAATAACAAAAATAAAATTTACTGAAGAAGTGCTATTTATTTGCCAAATATACATCTGCCTTTTGAACCTCTAGTTTCTCTGTAGATGCAAATTAATGCCTGGTATTCCATTTCTGCTGCAAATTCTGAATACTTGTGACTAAATTTTCCTTATGGGTATGCATTTTATAAACATCAGCAGACACTTTTTGAAAATGTACTGCTAAATCTCAATAAGCTAGGCACCAGCTAGTCTATTAAAGAATTAGAAGGTATTTCCCTGAACTACTTCTCATATTTAAGGATTTTTTTCAATCACTCTGTTCTCTTTAGAGGTAGATCAGAGAAACTGCCAGTTATTAGTATAAAAATATGCAATAACTATTTAAATGAGGAAAAAGCTTTCTGCTTAATTTGCAAGGAAGAAAAAATGCTGTACATATCATCCAGTTTTATGTATAACAGGCGTCATTTACAAGGCAGCATTTGGTGCTAGCTACCACCTATACTTGGTTACTCCTCTAAAGCTGCATGACCCTAGGTAATGGTTGTATTTACAGTGGTAAGTGGTATGTACCCTGCGAGATCTGATACGTACCTCAGCATGGCTGTTATGTGATCCTGGGGGTTTCCGACAGTGTCAGGTGCTTATCATTCTTGTTCTTGTTCCTCCTGTCATCCAGAGTGGTAGTTATGGAGACCCTGGAGGCAAATTAGAAAATAACAGCTTAACACTTACATCAATGATGCAATCAAATGGAATGATTTAGGTGTCCTGGACAAGGAGAACCCACCCATCCAACTCTCTCTGCACCACTGATAGAAAAATGTAATTTAGTCATTAACTTTAAGACAAAGAAGTTTTTGGATAGTCTTCTCAAGAACTGAGTCTCAGGAGCTCAAGGTTGTGTCAAAAACACCGTATGATCAAGCCTGTACTGTTGCTTTTTAAATTCCAGTACTCATGCAGCTTTGGCACTTGCATATCTTCAGAGCCAATTTTTTAGATGTTGTTGAAGATTGGACTTCAGAGAATGAAGTCCTTATGAAAATTTCATCTGCAAGACCACAGAGAGCATAAACCCCATCCTTTGAATAAAAGTACAGCCTTTATAAGCTCTGGTGGACGATGTGGGCCAAACACTAAACTTTGGGTACCCTTTGGGTGTAACCTGTGCCTCTGGAAACGCACCCCTTGTTGGGCACTGCAGCCAGGTAGCTCAGGAGCTGAACCTGGAGAGCCTAGGATGATAGGCAGGTTTTGCTCACCTCTCATGGAAAGGTCACCCACAGTTTGGTTTTAATGTTTACTGTTTCCATATTTAGTCTTCAATTTTAAAGCACTTCTAAAGCTGATAATTAAATTGCCACATGTGAGCAACTCAGCTCTTGGGCTGAAAAATGGCATCTTGGTATGACAAATACGCTTGGTGATTGCGACATGCAAACATGAAATACCTCCAGAAGCATAAAAACCAAGCGGGTGCAGGGCAATGGGTTTCATGAGTGGGTGACCAGTGGGCTGGCTGCTGCTCTCGCTTGCCGTGCTACAGAAATGAGTGTGAAGTCCTCATTTCACAGAACTACGAACTTGTGTGGTCATGGAAAGTAAACAGCAGAAAACCAAGGTATTTTTAAGGGGGGGAGGGAGCTCTTTAGTTTGTCCTGAGCCTAACCCTGGTGACCCAGACTGCGTATCCACAGCCTGGTGGCTGCCACCCCTGTCCACCTCACCCCTTCCCGACAGAAACCGCTTCCAGCTGTGGCATCAAAACCCCCTTGAAGCACTGTCCCTCCCCACTGCCCGCTGATCCCCTCGTGGCCAGTCAGGAGTGGGCTCTGGAGAGCCCTGGGGTCTCCAGCCCCAGGAGATCCCACTCCCAGGGTGGCCCTCAAGACTGGTAGGGGGACCTGTCCTGCTGGGTGCCCCGGTGTCAAGCGCACTTCAGGCTTCTGCAGTTTCTCCTCCGAAAAAAACACGTTGCTGCTGTGCCAGCTGTCAAATATCTGCAAAGTATCCTGGCCGCTTCTGTAGGGTCTTCCGAGCAGCGAGAGGATGTTTGTTTTAAAAAGTGAAGGGGAAGCAATATCTGGCTGTAAGCATATCTGGGGGTGGGCAGACTGGTGAAGGGTGCAGGTTGTATTTTTCAGAGTTGAATGGGAACAAGACAGCAGTGGAAACAAAGCACTCTTTAAGGAAATAAAGAGAGAAGTAAAACTGAAAAAGTCCTTAGTGTAACATTTTGAGTTTATGAGGCGTTTCCTCTCGCTGATGAATATGGATGGCTGAAGTTTTCTGCACATTGTTGTTAAAAATGACTGGAGTACAACTACAAATAGCTGTCTGTTCTCCTGTCTGCAAATTCCAAACACAAAAATGCAAAATTTAGCCTTGGGTTCACTGTCACATCCCCCGTGAAGCCAATGGAAATGGTATAGTTTACACCAACATAAAATGTTACCCACAGTCTGGATTGCTAAACCACTAGGGTAAGTAGTGAGAAAACTTATTTACAGACATTCAAATGACATCTAGAAACCTTTTCCCATGGCTGTGTTTCAAAGCATCTTCATTTGCTTATTGTGCCCTTTTCTGTAAATACAAGTTGTAGTTGCAGAAGTCTTTTGGACAGTCAGTTTTAGCAGAGTAGCAGACATTTCTTTTGCATAACAACATATATTTGTCGACTAAATGAATTATTTCAAGTACATGGAAAAAGGAGTTAAAAATGGTTGAGTTATCATCAGCTGGGGCAACACAGTGGAACTCGAGTGACCAGTTGCTCTACTGAAACCACGAATTCATGGCCATTGAATAAACCTTTGAATAGGTGCCAAGAATAAATCTGATTAAATATGTTGGCCAAGTGGTTCAATACAAATTGATCACCCAGATAAGCTTGGAAATACTAACACTTGATCCACACGAAGTCAGGATTAATTTGAGAGGTAACTGGGTAAAATTTGGCAATACATATACTCAGGAGATTACACGAGGTGAACTAAAAAACTATTCTGTATTCAGCCCTATGACTCCTTATGTAGACACTTAACATGTCACACCGCTGCCTTGGCTTAGAGTCACCCTTGAACTTCCTTTTGATGGCAACAAAATGTGTTCTTTTTGTGTCTTATTTTAAAGCATATTTTTCCAGCCCTTGTGTTGTTCCTATCTATGGTTCCTTTTCTAAGTTGCCTTGGAGAGGCAGACTTCAGGATGAGGTCCAGGGGCTGCCTTAGTGCTGCTGAGGGGGGCCTGAGGACCCAAGCTGCAATGATGGGCTCTGCCCACCTCTGCTCAGCTCTGGACAGAGGAGAAAGCTCATGAGCATCCCATTCTTGGAGGGCTCCCTGGGCAGACTTGCCTGCTTTTTAAAGAGTCCCCCAGCTTAGGATCTGCCATTCAGATCTTCTTTAGCTTAGAGAAAAGTACGTTTTAAACTTAAAATGAATTTTAAAATATGTGTTCAGAGGGCCAAGGGAGTGGGGGGCAAGACTGGGCTTACGCGAGCTGGAAATGTCAAACAAAGCGTGCATTAGGCTGCACTGTTGGATCACCTGGCTATTTAATCCCCAGTTATGGGGCAAGAAATCCCCATACAATGTGCAAGAGAGTTTGACAGGAAGCGAGACAGGAGAAAATGAATTGTTGTGTCTTGTGATATGCTGTATGCAAAAGTGAGCCAGGGGTGAAAGGGTATGATGACAAAGCTGTTGGCAATTTAAACCTTGGCTCAGGCATAAAATAAATACATTATTCCTGATGGTGAAATTGGATGGTGCTGTCATGGATTCATTTTGTCTTCCTGGTGTTTTTCTAGCCCCTTCTCTTTCGTCTGACCCGTGGCATTCGTATCTGCACACCACCGTGTCAAAGTGCTCTTTGAAGGTCTCAGGTTGTGAGTGCACTTTAATTGCAACCCTGGCTGCACGCGTTTGCACCCTGAACTCCACATCCAGCTCCCATTAAAATCCATACGTGTCGGAGGGCACTGTATCAGGACCTCTGCAGATGGCACGGGTTGGGTCAGTTCTGGTTTGGTACCGCTTGTGCCCTGGCTTTTTCACTGCTTTGGCGTGTGAAGGGCTCACCAAACTGGCCAGGAGGGTGGTACAGGCTTTACACATGGCTGGAAACAGGGTCCTTAAAATTCCTGAGAGGTAACATGCAGCTTGTAGAGGAAAAAAGTAAAAGCAACCCCAGGACCGCTGCGGCAATAGCTGCCAGGGCGCGGGTGTGTTGGGAACACTACCTTCCTGTTTGTGTCACCTACATTTTTACACTTTCGTGCCTTTTTTTTTTCTTTCTTTCTTCCATGCAGTGTGGTTTCTCTCCT
>NW_010540088.1:1632-11901 GCF_000687285.1 Phaethon lepturus | reverse complement strand
TTCCTCTGGGTGCAGGAGCGGTAGCCGCTGTTTGCACGTGACTCCGCTTGCTCCTCACCTCCCTACTCCTTTCAAGATGTTTCCTTTCCAGTTGGCACCAGCAGCTGGGGCAGAATAAAGGGAGCAGGTTGATATTTTCATTTGGATAAACACCTCCCCCCCCCCCCCCAATTTCATCTGCTTATCTAAGGCTTATCTGAAACTTTATGGGTTGGAAGATAGGCTGGAAAATGACAAGATCAGACGTCCTTGGGAGAGCAGTCATGCAGTGTTTTGGTAGCTCTAGCTCCTTGCAGCCAGTCTAGAGCCTGGCTACCTACGAAAAATGAAAAAAATGAAATATTGGTGGGATTCGGTAAGCGCGCGGGAGCTTTGTGCTGGGCTGGCCGCTCGATTTCCGGGGAGAGGCTGAGCACCCCTCGCCCTCGGGGCGCCGCAGAGTGAAGGCAGTGCTGCCGGCCGCCACCGGCCCTCGCTGCTGCTCCTGGGACTCGCGCTCTGAGGCGGCCATTTTGGAGCCCGGGTGTAAAACGGTCTCAAGTCTCCCTGCCGTTTATATTTAAAGTCCTTATAAAATAGTTGGTGCCAAGAGGTTATTGTGGCTGTGTCTTGGTTTCTTATGGATCTTAATGGGGGGGGAAAAATACTTTCAGCCATTTCACTAAAAATATGTGGAATAGGATTAGCCTGCACCTTGTAAAATTTTATTTTAAGAAGCTAAGGCCCTGATCCAATCACAATGAGGTCAGTGGGATGCTTTCCACTGATTCAGTGCGCTTTGGATATAGCCCTAAGACATTATTTTCAGTAACAAGGACTTTGAGAAATGTAACTAATATTAGAAATTTATTGTTTATATTCTTTCTATAATTAAAATGGCCAGCCGCTGTAAAAAGGTTTCCTCTGAGCTGAATGTCTGTATGGTAAATTAGAGCCTGAAGCGAAATTAAAGATGTTGGATCTTGGCAACAAAGGTTTTCTGCATGATGATCCAAGCGGGATGATTTCTCAGCTATCCTGTTCCACAAGACGCTGCTCCGAGACGTTTGTCCAAGTCCTCCATGGCCTCTTCCACAAACACGGCAGAAGACGACTGCAGTCAATGAATAGATTTGGATAAGCTGTTTACATACGGCAACACCATGACAGGGACATATGTGACTGATCTGATCCATGCCTGATTTGTGTTGTTCTTGGACAGACATAATCAAGCTTCCCCTGAAAGTAGTTTCTACTTCTTTGAGTTTCTCATGGCCTGAAACCTTGAAAGGCTGAGGTGTTTGCTGTCGACACCAGGTATACGGGCAGCCCAAGCCTCTAGATGGATGGAGACTTGCTGGGGAAGCAGCTCTTTGCCAATATCTTTAGTAAATAGAAGGAACTTCTTGGGTAGACTAGGGCCATTTGTATGCAGGCAATGGTCTGAGGTAATTTTTCCTATTCCAGCTGCTAAATAATAGGGCAAAATTACCATCTGTGTCCTGCAACTGTGTCACCCATGTCTGGGGCAGAGGGTGACTCTAGGCAGGATACAGTTTGTGGGACCGAGGTACAAGATCCAAACTGGAAGGCAATAGAACAAATGGAGGAAGGGGGGGGGGGGGGGCGGGGAAGGAACCCCTGTGGGATGATGTCCGTTTTAGGGAGTGAGGGTCCTCTGAGAGCACTGAGGGTCACCCATTCCTCTGCAGGGAGCCAAAGCACTCCCAGGGCAGCTCTCAGAGATGGCCAACATGTCTGGGCATCCAAACATACCCAAATGCTGAGCAGTGGTGACAGGCAGTGATGGCTGGGTCATCAGAGGGGACTTTGGGCCCATCCTTGGAGCAGGCTGCTGAGTGCTGGCCCAAGAAACCAAGCAGGATTTCCCTCCCCAGCCACGGCCACCCAATACCTCCTCTGGTCCGGACATCAGCAGGGGCAACACAACCCTGTGGTGGCAATTGCATCAACCAGCCACAGGAACGCTGAGCTGAGAGCTGCCCAGGAGGTGGTGGTCTCCCCTACTGCTGAGCATTCACCCCTTCCAAGAAGCTGTTTTATTGTGTGTGTTTGTGTGTGTGTGTCTGTCCCTTCCCTCCTGTAAAGTCAGGTCTGTCTAAACCCCTTTGTTGAAGACTCCTGTGCCTGCCTGGCGAGGCGTTGCTCACTCCCGAGACCTCCGGGACAGTTATGTATCTTCCCCGGTTTCTGCACGGGAGGCCTCGGCAAGTGCCATTTAAGCAATTTTCACAGGAATGCTTGCAAGCTGAATCAGTCCTTCCTGCTACCCAAGTGGGAAGAAACACTTCAAACACCTATCTTTCTAAAAAGTTATATTTCAGCCCATCTCAGAGCAATCTGGATAAAGTTGGTCAGGAATCGTATGTGCTTTATTTCCTTTGTTCATTGAATCCAACTGCATGCTACAGTCAATACTTCAGTTACAGCTCTTGCTAACATACCAACTGAAGCCAAATTCTGATCTCGCTCCAGCTTCACACCTGAATGACTGCATCTACTGCAGCTTTATTGAAAGATATGGTATCTATTGGATGCACATTGATGTTGGTGAGCAGTTACACATACATGACCAGTCCTATTGGAGTTAAGTAATGGCTCACAGATTTGAATGAACTTCAGCATTTGGCCATTAAGCATCACTTTAACCTCTTTACCTTTTGAACATACATTGATTAAGTAATGCTTCGCATATTCTAGAGAGATGGCTTCATTTTTAATCCATTTCCATATAAAATGGTACATCTCCTATATTTGCTTGATCTAGATCATATTGTATAGTAAACACATGGTAACAAGAGATTTTTTAAAACTGTTTATTATTACTACAGTGGCATCCAAAGCTTGCCCAGTGCTCTACCAGGACCCCAAAAAACAGTGTGATAGGGAAGTAGAGTCGCTGATAATTATGCCTCTTTTACTCGTATAAAATCAACAAATGCAAAAATTGACACTAAAGATGAGAAAATCTTACCTGATGTCAGCAAACTAGTCTTTCACAACAGATATGTTGCACATAGCTGATGCAACAACACAGACAACAATAAATAGGAATGTCTTTCTACTACTGCATTTGGTGGTTTCCCCTTATTTATTATGCATCCATGTACATGGTTATAGGCCACATATTGAAAGAGTTTTGCATACTGTATACAGTAACAGAGAAATGGACCTTCCTTTTTGATGGAAAAGTTTGTTGTTGACATTTGAGCAATGGAAATGGAGTGTTTAAATTTAAAATTAATTTTTATGTTTTTTTTTTTAAAAAAAGTTCTTCATTATGTTCAATGAAGACATACAGAGTGTTTAATTACCACTCATCTTGGAACAGTTCTTGAGTGAGACTGATACCAGCAGACCACCCTTAGATTCAGGTCAAAGTTGTATGTTTGCTTCAACTGGTATTGTGTGGGTATTGTGATGAAAACCCCAGTTCCTGCTCTCTGTTATTCACCTGGTTGCATATCCCCATCCTTCCCTTGTGCTCACATTACTGCTCATCCAGCCATGCAGTGCTGGAGGAGGAAGGAGCAATGAAGGGATGGGTGAGGGAAAGCTGATTTTCAGCTGGATCATTTCCCTGATCCGGCTCCCTGCAGAACCAAACAAATTACACACAGCTGCAAGGGCACAAGTATCTTTGGGTAGATGAGGAAGGGGAAAGGACCACCCCCACCAACACCCTTTCAACACAGTTCAGACTTCTGGAATAAAATGATCATGGAACTTCAGCCACAGTCAAGCAAGCAGAATTACCTGCTGAGGCTTGGTTTGTGGGGGAACAGAAACAATAAAAGTTGAAAGGAAGCTATAGGGTTTGATGAGGTTTGTCTATGTTTGGCAAAGATTTTTTCCTTTCTTAGAGTTTCTTGGAAATGTCTTCAAAACATTCCAGGCTTGGTTTTGCCCCTTAAATACTCTTCAGTGTTTTATTTAAACAACAGAGAGCCAAATTCTTCCCTCAGATATGCATGCAAAAACTCCCACATTAATCAGAAGGATTGTCTGCACATATCCTAAGTGCAGGAGGTTTCTTTTTCGGTACACTCTTTGTTTCCTATGGAGAAGTACATTCTGAGCACAGGCTTCCTCCTATTCACAGAGAGTAAAACAAAATTTTGCATGCTTCCAACATGCATTGGGGACTAATTACTCTCACCCTATAGGGAGCACTAACATATTTCATAAGAAGTCCCAGTGGCTTCTTCATAAGACTGCCCACAGAGTGCAGGGTATATCAGGACAGTTAAAATGGGGAGCCCTACCCTCTGATTTATGAGACACGATGGAGAGGTAGGAAGAGCTGCATGTAAGAATGGGATAAGACATTAATTCATGGAAGAGAAATTGGTACATCATACTTGATTTAAAATGCAGGGACTGAAACACTAATGTAGGTCTTTAACCTCCTTGATAAAACACTAGTGGACTTAAAAATAGGTTTTAAAAACTGAGCTGCTGTTTTGATTTGTAAAACAAGTTAAACCAAACTTGACAATAAGGCATGTGCTTTAGATTTCCCTGGTTTGAGGCACTGTTTACTCTGGCAGATATATCCTTAAGTGAAGCTTTTTTTCCCCCCTCAAAGCTGTTACATGGTAGACTGATGTTGGCTGACCCTGAAGCAAAAATTTGAAAACAGCACATTTATTTTCCTCCTAATGCTAAACACACATGCCATGCAGCATTTTTTGGTCTAGCTGGAAAATCTTCAAATCTGGACTATTTGTCCCTTTTACCCTGACTTTAATGTTTTCACGAATATAAAAATAACATAACAAACTTGGGGGACGGGAGCGTGTGTGTTTTACAGCAGGAGCACAGCCTGTAATTTGCAGGCTGCAGACTGGAACGGGCAGACGGGAAGAGCCGATGGGTCAGGCTGGTCCCATGCCGTGCCGGTGACAACGGGCTTTCCCGCATGCCTCAGCGCCCAGCAAAGCACCCCAGAGTGCCACCGGCCAACTGGGCGAAATGTTAGAAGAACTGTAAATTTACTTTTCGGTCACTAGTTTCCTTATAACACAGGCATACAAAAGCCATTAACCCTTCCAGCACTTAACTGTGTGATGTGGCAGGAGGGGCCAGATGACTTGCCATCCTTTTCTTCAGTTAGGGACAAATGCTTAGCCTGTGGTGAAATACTAGGTTGATGTTCATCTTTGCTACTACTTGAAAAATCCCTTGGAAAAAAAAAGCAACCTGGCAATCACTGCCGGCAATATTGATGATACTTAAGGGGAGGTCTGAAGGAGGATTACTTTTTGGGATGCAGGTATTGCTGTGCTAGTTTAGACCCTAAGCTACAGAGATTTTGTAGAAGCCATATGTGATTGCCTGTTTTTAACAGCTTTCATGTAGGTGTAAACAAAGCTGGCATACCTGTAGAGTCACAGTCAGCCTCAGACACACTGATTTCTCTTCTCACTGGAAGCCCATTTACAAGCCCCTCTAAGTTTTCCAGGAGTCAGCCAAGGGTGTCAGGGTGGGTTACCAGAAGAAGGAGCAACACGAGCTCATTGACTAAAGTTAATGTTCTTACTCTTCTCGCTAATGGAGTAGTGGTTTGGGTAAAACACTAATGGTCTGTTCCATGCAATTCCTGAATGGATTTGACTGGATTGAACTTCAGCTAAATGGATTAAATTGTTAAACCAATTTAAGAACGTCCATGTTCAGAGATGAAAGAAGTTGCTTAAATTGGTGCCAATCCTCACATCAGTAAAGAGGGAAAAAAAGATTTAAGAAAGAAAGACTTATAAGAGATCATTCCTCTTGGTGAAATTTCTAGCTCTTTGCCAATGCTAACTGAAAGGAATGAAAAAAAAATCCTCTGGAGAGCTTTTAGCAATTAGTTCCTGTTTGCAAAGAATCTGGGCCTGTGCTGCACTAGGGCGCTTGGCCCAACCATTTTTTAAAAATTTTTTTTCATAAACTGGATTGCATCTCATTAGAGATGCCCAGCTGTATTTTTCTCTCTCTTTCACAGCCATACACATCACTTTTCATCCCGTCCTTTTCATCACCTACTGCTTCTATAGCAAGTAAAGCAATTGAGAATGTAGCACAAAGAAATCTCTTACGTATTTAGCAGATTTCTCCTGCTGCTTAACAGCTGAAAACACGGAGGTTGATGCAGTGCCTCGAGACACAATGCTGTGACTGTCACCCTTGCTGATATTCTGCAGCCATCAGTGGGGCATGGACCACAGTTCAAGCAGAGCTCTGTTACATGGTACCCAGACCTGGTACACGCAATCTATTACTGTATTGTAGAGGGCCAGGCTGGCTTTGCCTCCCTGTTGTGTTAGCTATAGCCTAGAAATTATATGGCTGCCTTAGAATCATAGAATTGTTTAGGTTGGAAAAGACCTTTAAGATCATCAAGTCCAACCATTAACTTAGCACTTCCAAGTCCACCACTAAACCACGTCCCTGAGCCTTATTGCAGCAGCAGAGGTAAAGGGAATCACACACTACCATGTTGCCACAGCTTCTAGATTAAGTCAGTGCTACTCTGTTAGAGTGAAATCTGCTAGTCCTCATCTAGGTAGGCATATCTCCAGTAGGCTATGAGTGAAACCTGGAAGAGCCCCATAGATTGTTGCGACTCTGAATAACATGCACACTAAAAGCTATGGGGCCAGTTGCATAACCATTCTGTAAGGACCGTAGCTGAGGGATGTCCATGCGTTACTGTTAAAACCATGGGTATCTCATGCTTTTCTCCTATGGGTCTGACTAGTAGAGATGCTGATAGGTTGGGTGTGCATTTCTAGTCCCCCTCAGAGGAGCTAGCAGGAGGGTTGCGGTCCACTGAGTCAACCATTCTGTAGGAGAAAGCCGTTGCAGAAGTGCCCTGAGGAGGTGAAAGGAGTGCAACCAGTGTGGCTGAACACTTTGCCAGCCTGTGTAGGAAAAAACAAAATGGCAAAAGGCACTTGCAGTTTTCTACTTTTACATTTTGCAAGGATAAAATGAGGTTGTAGTCAATACACATTACAGATTATGAATAAAATCTTGGGTTTTTTTCTTTCTTTTTTTTTTTTTAAATAGCAAAATTCCTACTGCTGGGCCAGAATTTCAAGGGCTTCAGTAAAAGACTTGCTCTCAAAGGCAACAACTAAACCAATATGTGCTGGTGTCCTTGAATGCATAGATGTGGCCTCTGAAAATGATGTGCTTAACAGTACCCTTCTGTTCTGTAGCTTAGCAACTTGGGATGTAAATGGATACTCTTCAAAAGAAGATTTCCCATTTTAATTGGCAAGAACAGAGATCCATGTTAGAAAGTAGATTTTGTGTTCGAAACTGTCCAGTGTAGATGCAATTATATTGGTACTAAAATACATTTGTTAAGGTTCAGTAAGGCTTCAGTGTTGGCTCCATTTTTATATATTTCTGCAGTCACGAACATATATACACATATACATCTTCATGTGTGTTTGTAGGTATGTGTATGTGTGTATACACACAAAAGGTATGTTGCTGTATAAAACTCCTTTTATATTTTACTATATTATGGGAAGCATTTCCATACTGAATATAACTCTCGTCCAAATAAAGTAACTTGCTTAATCTTAATATTGAGGTTATTTTGTTTTTCATTCACTACATTTACAAATCAAATGTGCTATACTAAAAATGCTTTATGTCCGTGTAATCAAAAAGGAGACACTGTTTCAGTTGCTGCCAATATAAAATGAGTTATTTGCCTATATTAACTGCCCAGCTGACTGATCTCTACACAGCAAAAGCAACAATCCCACTGGCTTCTGCTCTTAATAACTCTCCGAGTGAGACAAAATCAAAAGGCAAATTTAAACCTCTTTACTGCAGTATCAGATTCTAGTTATTATGTACACAGTCATAATAGCTTATGCCTGGAAACAACCACCAAAATAACATTTCCCCCTTGATGCTGGCTTTTTAAGCAGTTTTCTCGTGTCACATTAATGCTATGCGAGGAGCAGAGGAGACCGGAGAGAGGAGGAAGCTGGAGAGCATGGTGCTGCGTGGGCTGGTTAGATGAAGGACGGAGGAGAGCGCAGGTGAACCCACCTACTGCAAGGCGGGTCGCACCGCGCGTGCCTCAGTAGCCGTCTCCAGAAATAATTCCTTGGACCTGCTGGGACATACTAAACATGCTGGAGTTAGTACCGTTTGTAACAGATGTGTGGGGTATAATTGTGTTTGTACGTGATGGCACCTGCCTGAAGAGACCGTCTTACAAGACCTTTGGAACTGCTGCCGTCTCAGGCAGGGACTGCTTCTATTAGCAATAAAGTGTTTACCAGAAAAAGGTATTTCAGTCATTCTGTCACCATTAATCTGCATTTGCTAACCAGTTTTATTCAAAGAGGTCCTTTGGTATCCAGCTTCAGGGTACTGATGGCTGGAGAGGTGGTGGGTTTTAGAGCAGTTTGGCTTAGCTACGGGGAGCTCCACCAGCCCCTGCCTATACACTCGGGGAGGTGGGTGGGAGATGTTGGTTCCTGTTCCCTCAGGGAAGGGCAGGAATCAAGCCTGAGAATGCCACAGTGAGTGCCCTGGAGACAGGAGCTCCCACCTTTTTCCTTTGGCACCCCATTTCTGAGGGCTTCTAACCTCACCTATAAGCTTTCCTAATATACTCTAGTTTGGAAGCTGCTGCCTTCGTCTCTATTCTATTGAGTAAAAAAGTAGCACACTTATGCCTGGTGCCAAAATATTGCCCTTTATTTCAATTGCCCTGTTTCTGTTCAAAAGACCTGAACTGGAATGGAAATACTTTGGTTTTTTCAGTCTAGCAAGAATGTCCCAAAAATTAATTTTATTTGGAGCAAAATATTGTCTTTTCTCACTCTCCTCCCCTTTTCGGCAGTGTTTTATTTAGGATTTCAGACAAACAAAAATTCACTTAGCTCTGTTGAATACCAGGAGACCTCTTCTACCAAGCAGCACAGCTTTCTGTCAGTCCTTTGGCTGGTTATCTAAGGTAAGTGTCACTGTATTACCAGTATTTAATGTTTAGTGCTGGTATTACATATTTTATTCCAAAGGATTTTCCTTTCCAAAGTAAATGACCAATTTTTAGTTATACTAAAAATCAGTGCATCACCACAGACCTCAAGCTGGCTCTGAGGTGGAGCCTGGCAGCCCCCTAAGGATCAAGACCAGCACGGCAGTTTAGGAGGAAAGACAAAGATTGTACCCAGAGGCTGCAGAAGGGACTGGACTGAAAGTACTCTGAGAAGTTTAACACCTCATGGGGTCAAACCTTCAGTTTCATGTACTGTCCTACCTTGTACTGACTTGTAACAGTGGGGGAAGGTTGGATCCAAAGGATGACTTAGTTCAGATTTGATTCCACCGAATGCACTGCCACTTCTGTTGGCAACCTGTATCAATAAATGACCTCCTTTCAGGCAGCTTATGGAGTTGGGAAGATTTGAGTCACATCTTTCCTGCTACTGTTATTAATGGTGGGACAACCTAAAATGTCCGCTTTCATGTTCCCTCTCTACATGAAGAGAAGTGACCCAGCCTTGTTTGCGAAGGAGTTTATTTTCAGGGGACTGGGCCATTTCTTTCCCTCCTACTGCCTGAGAGTGATTCACTGATTTGTTGTGTTCTTTACAGCATGTTCCTGGCTTCTATCTTTCTTCTTCTGCTAAAAGCCCCTTAAAACACTGTGCTAAAACCTTACATGTCATATATCTTAACAAGTCATAATCACATCTGGTTTAGTGTCATGGCTGGAATCAGCTATTCTTACCGACTTTAGAATCTAAACATTCATCAGGGATTAAGACACTGTGAAGTAGAGCCCAGATTGAATGGCACCTCTCCAGCACCTGGTACCCTCCTGACACAGGTGCAATAGGGGCTGGGACAAAACAGCATCTTGGTGACTTTACACTGAAATGGCCTCACAAGTGTCATTGCGTATCTTTGACCTGTAAAGTAGGGGACGTTTAAGGACACAACTTTATGAGGGCTGATTCCACTTTCTTAAAGGTAGAAAAAGCCTTGGTAATAAGAAATACAGCTAGAATTAAAGAACCTTATTCTTATTTTTCAGGAGAGCAATGGATTCATCCAACAGTATGAGAATGCACACATCCCTTGTGAACTAAATCAATGCTGATGATATTCACTGATTTATTTATAAGAATAACTCTTTAATCAATGTGCAATTAGAAAACATTATTTTTGACTGTTAAAGTGTATTTTGCTGGAATGGATAAGAGAAAAAAAGATACTTGTGCAAAATTACTTAGCACTCCG
>NW_010540088.1:0-1601 GCF_000687285.1 Phaethon lepturus | reverse complement strand
GAAAGAGCCTGAGCCACAAAGTCTTGATCCATATCCAAACTTCCCAGCTGGGTGTTGTTCTGTGGCTTTGATTCAGTCAAGGGAACAAATTCTAAGTTCAGACCTTAGTTTCTCTAATAGTCAAGGAAAGGAGAAATAAGTCAGCTCCTGAGTCCAGCCCCATTTCTAATATTAATCACAGAAGACAAATGCTAACAAGATGGGAAGTTTGCATGCAGCTTCTCTGGCAGTAAAGCTAAGTTTGAAGATTTGATGACAATTTGGAGACTATCATCAGAAGTTATGATAGACCTCAGCAGGTCAGTCCTACCGTGGCCTGCTAATGCAACTTTTGTGAAGACATACTGGAGCTTAGATTATTTCTGTGATCTAGGTTAAAACAATGCAAAACAATGAAGAAAAACAAAGGAGGGAGTTCATAGAATCATAGAATGGTTTGGGTTGGACCTTAAAGATTCCACCCTCCCTGCCACTGGCAGGGGCACCTTCCGTTAGACCAGGTTGCTCAAAGCCCCATACAACCTGGCCTTGAACACTTCCAGGGAGTTGTTTGTTAGTGTGGTTGTCCCAAGTATTTCCGTGGCTGGTGGAGTCACTTTATCTCTGCTGCACAATAAGAGCTCACAGAGAGTCAGTTGCCATTTTCAACTGTATTTTGTGCTGCAGCAATACAGCTACCTTGGATCATAAGCCCTCTCTACAGCTTCAGTCATAGCAGGTTGAGATAATATCAGAAGTCTGGTTTTAGTGTAGACAAATCCTTCGTCTGATGCATGCAAACAAAAAGAAAAATCCATCTAGGAGGAAAATTCATTGGATTCTGTTAGGATAAATTAACATGACGATATTTCTCTTTCTTCTATTTACAGTTTGTGTTAGTGTCTTCTGAAAAAAAGCAGTTTGATACTTCCCAGTAGAGAACTTCTGTGCTAGAGATTTCTTTTGTCTATTCCACCAGTTGCATCAGATAAAAATTAAGTAAGTAAAACATGACATACCGACAGTGAGACCAGCAGACAGAAATTTGACTGGGTCTTCAGTTACACTTGAATTTCTGCTAAGCATGTCATGAATTGTGCCAGCTGGGGCACAATGCGGGGAGGGACACCCTGGGGGAGGTTAGTAAAATAAAAATGAAAAACCCCAGCAAATAAAAACTTCAGAGGATTAAAGCTTCTCAGTTCTAATTTCATCAGGAAAGCAGAGCTGCTAACAGTGTCTTATTTTTATCAGTATGTCAATTTACCTTTGACTTCTCCTACTGAGCCTCATGAAGTTCAACAAGGGCAATTACAAGTTCTTGCACGTGGGTTGGGGCAATCCCAAGCACAGATACAGGTTGGGTGGAGAATGGATTGAGAGCAGCCTTGAGGAAAAGGACTTGGGGGTGTTGGTTGATGAGAAGCTCAACATGACCCAGCAAGGTGCACTTGCAGCCCAGAAAGCCAACCATATCCTGGGCTGCATCAAAAGAAGCGTGATCAGCAGTTTGGGGGAGGTGACTCTCCCCCTCAACTCCACTGTCATGAGACCCACCTGGAGTACTGTGTCCAGCTCTGGGACCCCCAACAGAAGGACATGGACTTGTTGGAGTGAGTCCA